>NC_090233.1:15841839-15889339 GCF_024489055.1 Chanodichthys erythropterus | reverse complement strand
CCCTAACCCTAACCCTAACCCTAACCCTAACCCTAACCCTAACCCTAACCCTAACCCTAACCCTAACCCTAACCCTAACCCTAACCCTAACCCTAACCCTAACCCTAACCCTAACCCTAACCCTAACCCTAACCCTAACCCTAACCCTAACCCTAACCCTAACCCTAACCCTAACCCTAACCCTAACCCTAACCCTAACCCTAACCCTAACCCTAACCCTAACCCTAACCCTAACCCTAACCCTAACCCTAACCCTAACCCTAACCCTAACCCTAACCCTAACCCTAACCCTAACCCTAACCCTAACCCTAACCCTAACCCTAACCCTAACCCTAACCCTAACCCTAACCCTAACCCTAACCCTAACCCTAACCCTAACCCTAACCCTAACCCTAACCCTAACCCTAACCCTAACCCTAACCCTAACCCTAACCCTAACCCTAACCCTAACCCTAACCCTAACCCTAACCCTAACCCTAACCCTAACCCTAACCCTAACCCTAACCCTAACCCTAACCCTAACCATAACCCTAACCCTAACCCTAACCCTAACCCTAACCCTAACCCTAACCCTAACCCTAACCCTAACCCTTACCCTAACCCTAACCCTAACCCTAACCCTAACCCTAACCCTAACCCTAACCCTAACCCTAACCCTAACCCTAACCCTAACCCTAACCCTAACCCTAACCCTAACCCTAACCCTAACCCTAACCCTAACCCTAACCCTAACCCTAACCCTAACCTAACCCTAACCCTAACCCTAACCCTAACCCTAACCCTAACCCTAACCCTAACCCTAACCCTAACCCTAACCCTAACCCTAACCCTAACCCTAACCCTAACCCTAACCCTAACCCTAACCCTAACCCTAACCCTAACCCTAACCCTAACCCTAACCCTAACCCTAACCCTAACCCTAACCCTAACCCTAACCCTAACCCTAACCCTAACCCTAACCCTAACCCTAACCCTAACCCTAACCCTAACCCTAACCCTAACCCTAACCCTAACCCTAACCCTAACCCTAACCCTAACCCTAACCCTAACCCTAACCCTAACCCTAACCCTAACCCTAACCCTAACCCTAACCCTAACCCTAACCTAACCCTAACCCTAACCCTAACCCTAACCCTAACCCTAACCCTAACCCTAACCCTAACCCTAACCCTAACCCTAACCCTAACCCTAACCCTAACCCTAACCCTAACCCTAACCCTAACCCTAACCCTAACCCTAACCCTAACCCTAACCTAACCCTAACCCTAACCCTAACCCTAACCCTAACCCTAACCCTAACCCTAACCTAACCCTAACCCTAACCCTAACCCTAACCTAACCCTAACCCTAACCCTAACCCTAACCCTAACCCTAACCCTAACCCTAACCCTAACCCTAACCCTAACCCTAACCCTAACCCTAACCCTAACCCTAACCCTAACCCTAACCCTAACCCTAACCCTAACCCTAACCCTAACCCTAACCCTAACCCTAACCCTAACCCTAACCCTAACCTAACCCTAACCTAACCCTAACCCTAACCCTAACCCTAACCCTAACCCTAACCCTAACCCTAACCCTAACCCTAACCCTAACCCTAACCCTAACCCTAACCCTAACCCTAACCCTAACCCTAACCCTAACCCTAACCCTAACCCTAACCCTAACCCTAACCCTAACCCTAACCCTAACCCTAACCCTAACCCTAACCTAACCCTAACCCTAACCCTAACCCTAACCCTAACCCTAACCCTAACCCTAACCCTAACCCTAACCCTAACCCTAACCCTAACCCTAACCCTAACTCTAACCCTAACCCTAACCCTAACCCTAACCCTAACCCTAACCCTAACCCTAACCCTAACCCTAACCTAACCCTAACCCTAACCCTAACCCTAACCCTAACCCTAACCCTAACCCTAACCCTAACCCTAACCCTAACCCTAACCCTAACCCTAACCCTAACCCTAACCCTAACCCTAACCCTAACCCTAACCCTAACCCTAACCCTAACCCTAACCCTAACCCTAACCCTAACCCTAACCCTAACCCTAACCCTAACCCTAACCCTAACCCTAACCCTAACCTAACCCTAACCCTAACCCTAACCCTACACCCTAACCCTAACCCTAACCCTAACCCTAACCCTAACCCTAACCCTAACCCTAACCCTAACCCTAACCCTAACCCTAACCCTAACCCTAACCTAACCCTAACCCTAACCCTAACCCTAACCCTAACCCTAACCCTAACCCTAACCCTAACCCTAACCCTAACCCTAACCCTAACCCTAACCCTAACCCTAACCCTAACCCTAACCCTAACCCTAACCCTAACCCTAACCCTAACCCTAACCCTAACCCTAACCCTAACCCTAACCCTAACCCTAACCCTAACCCTAACCCTAACCCTAACCCTAACCTAACCCTAACCCTAACCCTAACCCTAACCCTAACCCTAACCCTAACCCTAACCCTAACCCTAACCCTAACCCTAACCCTAACCCTAACCCTAACCCTAACCCTAACCCTAACCCTAACCCTAACCCTAACCCTAACCCTAACCCTAACCCTAACCCTAACCCTAACCCTAACCCTAACCCTAACCCTAACCCTAACCCTAACCCTAACCCTAACCCTAACCCTAACCCTAACCCTAACCCTAACCCTAACCCTAACCCTAACCCTAACCCTAACCCTAACCCTAACCCTAACCCTAACCCTAACCCTAACCCTAACCCTAACCCTAACCCTAACCCTAACCCTAACCTAACCCTAACCCTAACCCTAACCCTAACCCTAACCCTAACCCTAACCCTAACCCTAACCCTAACCCTAACCCTAACCCTAACCCTAACCCTAACCCTAACCCTAACCCTAACCCTAACCCTAACCCTAACCCTAACCCTAACCCTAACCCTAACCCTAACCCTAACCCTAACCCTAACCCTAACCCTAACCCCTAACCCTAACCCTAACCCTAACCCTAACCCTAACCCTAACCCTAACCCTAACCCTAACCCTAACCCTAACCCTAACCCTAACCCTAACCCTAACCCTAACCCTAACCCTAACCCTAACCCTAACCCTAACTCACCCTAACCCTAACCCTAACCCTAACCCTAACCCTAACCTAACCCTAACCCTAACCCTAACCCTAACCCTAACCCTAACCCTAACCCTAACCCTAACCCTAACCCTAACCCTAACCCTAACCCTAACCCTAACCCTAACCCTAACCCTAACCCTAACCCTAACCCTAACCCTAACCCTAACCCTAACCCTAACCCTAACCCTAACCCTAACCCTAACCCTAACCCTAACCCTAACCCTAACCCTAACCCTAACCCTAACCCTAACCCTAACCCTAACCCTAACCCTAACCCTAACCCTAACCCTAACCCTAACCCTAACCCTAACCCTAACCCTAACCCTAACCCTAACCCTAACCCTAACCCTAACCCTAACCCTAACCCTAACCCTAACCCTAACCCTAACCCTAACCCTAACCCTAACCCTAACCCTAACCCTAACCCTAACCCTAACCCTAACCCTAACCCTAACCCTAACCCTAACCCTAACCCTAACCCTAACCCTAACCCTAACCCTAACCCTAACCCTAACCCTAACCCTAACCCTAACCCTAACCCTAACCCTAACCCTAACCCTAACCCTAACCCTAACCCTAACCCTAACCCTAACCCTAACCCTAACCCTAACCCTAACCCTAACCCTAACCCTAACCCTAACCCTAACCCTAACCCTAACCCTAACCCTAACCCTAACCTAACCCTAACCCTAACCCTAACCCTAACCCTAACCCTAACCCTAACCCTAACCCTAACCCTAACCTAACCCTAACCCTAACCCTAACCCTAACCTAACCCTAACCTAACCCTAACCCTAACCCTAACCCTAACCCTAACCCTAACCCTAACCCTAACCCTAACCCTAACCCTAACCCTAACCCTAACCCTAACCTAACCCTAACCCTAACCCTAACCCTAACCCTAACCCTAACTCTAACCCTAACCCTAACCCTAACCCTAACCCTAACCCTAACTCTAACCCTAACCCTAACCCTAACCCTAACCCTAACCCTAACCCTAACCCTAACCCTAACCCTAACCCTAACCCTAACCCTAACCCTAACCCTAACCCTAACCCTAACCCTAACCCTAACCCTAACCCTAACCCTAACCCTAACCCTAACCCTAACTAACCCTAACCCTAACCCTAACCCTAACCCTAACCCTAACCCTAACCCTAACCCTAACCCTAACCCTAACCCTAACCCTAACCCTAACCCTAACCCTAACCCTAACCCTAACCCTAACCCTAACCCTAACCCTAACCCTAACCCTAACCTAACCCTAACCCTAACCCTAACCCTAACCCTAACCCTAACCCTAACCCTAACCCTAACCCTAACCCTAACCCTAACCCTAACCCTAACCCTAACCCTAACCCTAACCCTAACCCTAACCTAACCCTAACCCTAACCCTAACCCTAACCCTAACCCTAACCCTAACCCTAACCCTAACCTAACCCTAACCCTAACCCTAACCCTAACCCTAACCCTAACCCTAACCTAACTCTAACTCTAACCCTAACCCTAACCCTAACCCTAACCCTAACCCTAACCCTAACCCTAACCCTAACCCTAACCCTAACCCTAACCCTAACCTAACCCTAACCCTAACCCTAACCCTAACCCTAACCCTAACCCTAACCCTAACCCTAACCCTAACCCTAACCCTGACTCTACCCCTCGGACTCTACCCCTCGGACTCTACCCCTCGGACTCTACCCCTCGGACTCTACCCCTCGGACTCTACCCCTCGGACTCTACCCCTCGGACTCTACCCCTCGGACTCTACCCCTCGGACTCTACCCCTCGGACTCTACCCCTCGGACTCTACCCCTCGGACTCTACCCCTCGGACTCTACCCCTCGGACTCTACCCCTCGGACTCTACCCCTCGGACTCTACCCCTCGGACTCTACCCCTCGGACTCTACCCCTCGGACTCTACCCCTCGGACTCTACCCCTCGGACTCTACCCCTCGGACTCTACCCCTCGGACTCTACCCCTCGGACTCTACCCCTCGGACTCTACCCCTCGGACTCTACCCCTCGGACTCTACCCCTCGGACTCTACCCCTCGGACTCTACCCCTCGGACTCTACCCCTCGGACTCTACCCCTCGGACTCTACCCCTCGGACTCTACCCCTCGGACTCTACCCCTCGGACTCTACCCCTCGGACTCTACCCCTCGGACTCTACCCCTCGGACTCTACCCCTCGGACTCTACCCCTCGGACTCTACCCCTCGGACTCTACCCCTCGGACTCTACCCCTCGGACTCTACCCCTCGGACTCTACCCCTCGGACTCTACCCCTCGGACTCTACCCCTCGGACTCTACCCCTCGCTTAGATAAAATAAAAAAATTTGAATCAACAACAATATTTAAAGCTTTTATATATTCTCAAAAACAACAAACGTACAAGAAAACAATTACAAATGTTTACATAAAAACATGAACATTCATCCAAAGAGGGAGGAAACCAAAGTGCATTACATCACAAAGACAAAAGATTAGATTACAAAAGAACTATGAACAAAAAGGCAAAAAAAAAAAAAAAAAACTGGATTATCTCTGGTGTTTTTCTCTAAACATGATTCAGGTAGAAAATGTCAGGAAAAGATCACCAGGATGCAGGCCCACAATGGATTTGGAGGATGGACAGGTAGACAAGTTGTAGGTCGACCCTCCTCATGAGCATAAATAAACAAATCTCAAATAGTTTTTTTTTCATATTTTTATTTTCGTTTTAATCACACTTTGTTCTTATCCGCCAAAAGGAAAAACAATAAAACAAAATTGGATAAACGGCTTGAATATTCAATTTCTACATGGGCGGGAATAAAACACCCCTTTCCGCTGATTGGTCAACCAAAGATCAAGCCGCGTCTTCAGTTCTCAGCTCCAGAATCAGCTCTGCGTAGACTGTAATAATCCATACAAATGTATCGGATATATAGAGTTTATTGCAACTACATTTATTCTCATCAAACAGCCAGACTAATAAATAGCTTGATACAACCCGTTCCGGAGCAGAGCCTAGACAGAGCTTTCTTATAAGCTATTCATTCACGTGAGTTTAAATATTAATATATGGCGGATTTATCATATTAAATATTAGTTTACGTGGCATCTACTCTCACAACTACTCCTAGCCTATGTATTTGGCACACCGCTGTTTTATTTAGCTGACCAACTCTACAAATCTCTGCTGGAGCAACGCGACACCCTGGACAGCGCAGAGAGAATGTATCAGACATTTCATCTGGGTCTATATCTCAAACAACCAGATTAATGAATGGCTCGACACAAACCCTACAGACCATAGCTTTCTTCTGCCTGCGCATACATTTGCGTGCAGTGGAATTAGTTTATCATATTAAATATTAATTTATTTACATTGCATCTGCTGTCACAACTACCCCTAATTGGAACACCGCCTGTTTTATTTAGCTGATCATCTCTTGAAATCTGTGCACCAAAAATGCACGACGAACAGCGCAGAGTGTTACATTGTAGTGAAGTGCAGTTTATTTCATTAACACTGAGTATGTCCCTCAAAACAATGTTTTATTTTTTCTGCCAGCTAAATTTCTAAAGCGAAGTCACAGATCATTGTGCGACTCGCAACATAAGGTGCACAGAGTAGCCTATAGTAGTAAATTCTTGAATGAATCCGAGTCTTTGAACAAATCGGTTGAGTGATTCACCAGCCATACAGCCTTTTATTACTGAATGAATCAGCGTTTCGAGCGAATTCATTAACACAGTGACTTGCTGCCACCTACAATACCTGCAATATTTTATATTTGTTTAATCTTGTAATTTATTTCATATTTCTGTATTCAAATCATTTTGTATAAAACATAAAATTAATGTAATTGCATTACGTATTTGCTCTGCTGCGTGAATGTATTTACAGACCTCTCTAAGCAGCATTGTGTAAATACATCTAAATGACTTGACCCTTGAATCGATTCTGCTCTGCGCTTCAGTAGACTGACCATTCTCAGTGCTGTCCAGTGCGGCACACAGTCCAGCACACAGATTGAGGCTAATAAGTGTGCCAAAGTTGTGAGAGCAGATGCCACGTAAATTAATATTTATTACGATAAATTAGTATTTCACGGCACGCGAATGAATACCGAAGAAAAGCTTTGTCTAGGCTCTACCCCGGCATGGGTTGTGTCAAGCTATTTATTAGTCTGGCTGTTTTGATGAGAACTAGATTAAATGTAGTTGCAATAAACTCTATATATCCGATACATTTGTATGGATTATTACAGTCTACGGTTGCGCGAAGCTGATTCTGGAGCTGAGAACTGAAGGCGCGGCTTGATCTTTGGTTGACCAATCAGCGGAAAGGGGCGTTTTATTCCTGCCCATGTAGAAATTGAATATTCAAGCCGTTTATCCATTTTGGTTTTATTGTTTTTCCTTTTGGTGGATTAGAACAAAGTGTGATTAAAACTAAAATAAAAATATGAAAAGAAAAAAAAAAGACTCAAGATTTGTTTATTTATGCTCATGAGGAGGGTCAAATATGTGATAAATGAATGCTTTCTTAGTTTTTCCGTTTAGAAGACAAAAACAAAAAAACAAATTATATGAAGGTACACGGACCAGGAACACATGAAACTGCCATAAAGTACTAGTGCAAAAAGTCACAACATAATACAAACAAAAGACAAACTAAAAGGTACACAAATATGAATTATGCAGACAGGTTTAAGAGCATATTAGAGAGCAAATTACACCAACTATAAAAGAAGTGATTCAAGATTGATTTGTCTTCCAAGTGTCAGACACAATCAAGCACCACTGAAATCTAAAGCATTTGTACATACCAAAATATGCTTGGCTGAAAACTCAAACATCTTGTTAATGTTGACAATGCACCAATGATCAACTATCCCTGAAGCTTTTTAGTGTACCTTACAAAAAGCATCTCTGCTGCCTAATTCTTGGAGTTAAGAGCACCTCTATATATCTGAGCTTAAGTGGCTTTGAATATTAACCTGCAGTCAACTGACTAACATTCTCAACCAGTACACTGGTTCCAATAGTTTGAGCATATAAAATGAGCATATGGGCACAGGTAGAATAAAAGGGGCATAAAATAAAAGGGTACAGACAAAAATAAAGGAGCAAAAAGTGTAAATAATGGTATTAAAGTCCATTAGCTAATTTCATACAAAACTTTACAATAAAATAGGGTGTATATAATAGCATAACAGACAAAGTGAGTTTATTTAATTTCATACATTAAAAATGATAAAGGGCCATACAATAGCAAAAATGGCAAGTAGTGCAAAAAAAAAAAAAGGTACAATACAAATAGTCCAAGAAAAGGAGACAAATAAAAGCTTAGATGTACCCCTTTTTAAAGCACAAGCGATGTTTAAATACTTCATTCAACTAGAGAACTAGTTTGTGACGTGATTGACAGTGTTCGAGTCTGCCTTTTGCCGAGCTCGCTATTCTCCCTTTTCTCATCACATTTCATATTAGAAGTTACTTATTTAAAAAAAAATAAATAAAAGAATGTTCTAAAAGTGGAAGTGCTTAACGAGTGTTTAATAATAAAAAATATAATGAATAAATATAATCATTTACACTATGTTATCGCATCCTGTTAAAGTACAACAATACTGAGGTGCAAATAGTATGTATCTGCCTGTAGAATTATAAATAGCATATAATTACTATTTATACTTATTGCAAAGAACTGCAGCTTTTACATGGTAAATAGAATAATCACTTTTTTCACTATTTAGAGCTATTTGCACTTACTGTAAATAGGATCTAATCACTAAGAAAGCATGCCAATTCCACTTACTGTAAATAGCTGCTGTTGTATTCTCTTACCCTATTGGCAGATCATTTGCACAAAAAAAAAAAATAATAATAAAAAAAAAAAATAATGCACTTCATATTTTTTTTTTTTTTTTTTTTTTTTGGCTCATGGGATACCATGAAAATGAATAGCCTGTTCATTTAATAACCTAACCTAACGAGTCTGGTATTCAGTTACATTACAAATTACAACAAAAATAGAAAGGGGCATAAAATCAAAGTCTATGGGGACATGGCCATAAAACATCATATTACAAATTAAAGGTGTAGAAATGCAAAAGACAAACCATAAAAACAGGAAAAGTTAAGGCTGAAATGGAAAAACCACCAAAAGAAAAAAAAAAAAGGAGGGGGGAGGGGGGGGCAGTCAAACAAAAATGGGCATAAATAAACCAATGCATAAATGTGAATGGACATTAAAACAGACACAAACAAGTCTTGAAGGGGAACAAGAGGTGAAGGCATAAATGCAAAAGCAGCAAAAAGACAAATTAATTTCATGAGTATGGTGTTATACAAAGCAAATTACTTCTACAGCATTTAAGTACAAATAAAAAAAAAAATGGCATTAAGGTCATCAAGATTTGCAGTTGTCAAAACAACAGAAGAGGATAACATGATAATGCAAAAGACAGTTTTTATAAGCAGTTCAAGACAGCTGAGATACAAGCAGGGGAGTGGGTAATTCATAGAATAACATTGAACTTAACTGAATGAGAAAGAGTCTTTATGTTTTGCAGGTGCTGGCTGGCCTGACTGAAGGAAAGGCTGACAACAGGCATGACACAGGTAAGAATCCAAGGTGAGTAGATGGGCAAGTCCTTCTGTGTGAAACAACGTAGGTAAGCAGTTCTTAGGCAAAGAAAATATAACAGTCCCAATAGCAATGAGACCAGACAATGAATGAGTGTTTGGCACTTGCTTATATAGGGAAACTCATGCGGTTAATGGCAAACAGGTGTGAGGACTGAGTTGAGTTTGCAGGTGATGGCCAGGGAGGATTATGGGAAATGTAGTGTGTTGTGGTGAAAGGCATGGTGAATGGACATTGTGACAGTAGTGACTTCATTGCAGAGAAGGAATGTAGCACACTTGTACAAGTACATGCTCCCTCTGTTACATCTGAACAACTGTACTGAGATAGAGGGTGCTGTACCAATGTCAAAGACTTTAAATTTAATAACTGAGCCATTGGAATAGGAACAAGAAGTGACAGGTTGAGTTGTTACTTAGCTGATTGCAAAACAAATGTGCTTCCATATTTAAGGATCACCCTCAATGTCTCAGTTAGACTGGCTGGAAGGCCAGTCAAAAAAAACAACAAAAAAGGCCTTTGCAAACATGCAAGCAAACAAACCATTAACTGCTTGTTAAGATTGGTTTAATAGATAAACACGCAAATGGTCAACCTTCCCTCAAACTTAGTGTGCGTATTGTAAAATACATCTTTGCTGCCAAATTTTGGGTAACTCCTCTGATATCTGAGCTTGTGGTTTTGGATATGCACCTGCAGGTGATTGAATCTACACCGTTCTGCTCCTCACCAAGTTATATACCTAACATGGGTTGATCAGAGGCTGCATTGCAGAATAGCCATATTCTCCAAAGGTGTTAAGTAACATGGCTCAACCCAATAAAGATATGAGTAGGAACAAATGGATACCTGGGCCCAGTTTTTCAAAAGGTTTAATCCGGATAAAATTGATCTGGATTTAGTAATCCTTTTTTTGCGATCCGTGATCACGTAATCCATCTTACTTTTGGAGCCAGTTTTTTAAAGCAACGTCAGATTGGATCAATCTGATCCGGATAGGAACTTTTCAGGATCACCAAATCTGGATTTCCAGTGCTCTATGGAGGCCCTAAAGGGACATGTTGATAGAAAGAATTTGGGTTTTGAATTAAATATATTTTTGTTGGATATTTACAGCTGTTTAGGGATTGTTTTATGGCACCAAAATTTCTTTTTACTTTAGAGTAGGTTACCGAAAGGCTAACTATGTAGACTAATGTCTGCATTTAATTTATTACTTTAACAGTTAAACTAATCAAGAGCAAGATAAAAATGTGTATGCATATTACATGATAAAAATGTTGTATTTTTTGACTAGTTTTAAAGTTTTACTACATTTTCCTCCTTGAAATCCTACCCCCTGTTGGGATCAGGATAATCCTGTTTTTTTGGATCAAAGTGATCCAAATCCTACAAAAAAGTTCTGAAAAACCCAAACTAAAGGTTTTATCCGGATCAAAACCAAGATTGGATTACATGATCTAATCCGATTATGAAATCCGTTTTTTCTTTTGAAAAACACATTTTCAAGATTTGATCCAATCCGTTATCCAAAATCCTAGTGGATTACTTTTGAAAAACCGGGCCCTGGAGTCAATTTCAAAAGGTTTACCAAAAAACTCCACATTCCCAAAGTTCAAAAAGCAAATGAGGGTAGAAGAGCTTAATTCTGGAGAAGTTGTAAATGATTACATGTGAGGCCATCAAAGAACAGGACAACAGCAACACATCCAACTGGTCAAAGAAGCAGACCAACTCATCTAGAAGACATGGTACATGTGAAGTTGATGACATTCAAGGAGATGTTGCATAGAATATATTTACAGGTATTTTAGAAGGAAACCTGTTCAATCTCCTTTCCCAGTTTATGGTGAGGGGCTGCGAGAAACTGAACTTTTGCTAGGGGTCAGTTTGTTCTGTGGTCAAATCCTGCAGTCTTAGTCTGTAAAGTTGTCCTTGTTCGGAGAGCTAACTTGTGAAGACCCCAGAGTCCGAAACCGCTCACTCGTTCACTCATTCACTAATCCCTATATAGTGTATGGCATTTGAGTGCACTATATCTGTATGGAGTGAACGAAATGAAGTAAGTGAATTCGGACGCTGACGTATACACTGTGCGTCGGAGATATCTATCTCAGAAACGGCTCGACACGCGATAAAAGTATTTTATCCTACATGTTATTTACATTATAAAACAATTTTAATAATGATAACAATCATAATGACTTCATTTTGTAATCATACATGCCTCTGTGCCAGCTTTGTAGTTTAATCGATTGTATAATTTTTTTGTCATGCTTAATGTGTTCATAATCATTTAATACTATAAAAAACTGCAAACAAAAATAAACATATTAACAAATGTACATCATTTCATGTATTTATCCTTTTTAATAGTTGTTAGAAGCTCTCATGCTCACAGATTACGTGGTCTTTGAGCGCCCTCAGGCGACCGCTATGATTTGAATACGCTACCTATGATTAACAAATTTTTTTAAAATCATCCACTAAATTATTATCTTTTAAAGTTTAATGAGTTACCAGTGCCACAAATTATTAAAACATTGCTGTTAGTAAAACACATTAAATTGATTTAATGCCTACATAATTTTATTTTGTTTTTAATTCATCTATATAATAATGTCCCCCTATATTTTGTAGGTTTTATTCAAGTAGTGATTAATTAAAAAAAAATATTGGATTTTGGGAAATAGTGCTTCAGCAAGTGTACATCGAATGTACACTCGAAATCAGAGAGAATTGTGGGTATAAAGTAGTGAACGAATGTAGGGAATGAAGTCGTTCACTCAGAATTCGGACACCACTACAAAATGGCCGACACCTGATATAGTGGACTATATAGTGGATAGGGAGCGGTTTCAGACACAGCTTCAAACAAGTTAACAAGTCAAACAACTTCAAACAAGTAAATAAATAAATGCAGCTAATATAAAATGTCAACACTACAACCAAAAACTAAAACAAGGAAACTTTCTTACATCAGTGTAGACAGTGGTTCAAACAATATACAAAAGACATCTGGAAAAAGGAGTAAATACAAAAGGTGCATAAAGCCAGAAGTAGCCAAGTTAACAACATTAATAAAGTTATACAATAAAGTTATACAAGTTATACATTAATAATTTGCTTCAAAAGGACACATGTACAAGATCAAGGGTCATAAAAAGATAAAAGACATTAAAAGGAACAAAAAGACAGACTTAAGAGCAAAAGTCATTAAATGAAAGCATAAATTCAATGGGGCACAAGGCTTACAAACAAATGATCATACAGGTCACATTTTTACATTACAAACACTAATTGATAAACATGTACATCAAAACAAAAGACAAATTTTTGCTTGTTTCGTTGATTTCAAAAAAGCATTTGATTCAATCTGGCATGAAGGATTATACCTAAAACTTATTGACAGTGGAATAGGGGGAAAGTTTCTAGGATTTGATCAAATCAATGTACACAGCCAGCCAATGCGCGGTTAAAATTGGAAACACAAGAACCAAATTTTCCCCCCAGGGGTGTGGAGTGAGACAGGGCTGCAGTTTAAGCCCCACCCTCTTTAACATTTATATCAACCAATTGGCCAGTATAATAGAAAACGATCCTATTCAAGGTCTCACTCTACACAACACAGAAATAAAGTGTCTTCTCTATGCAGATGACCAGCTCCTGTCGGCCACTAAAGAGGGGCTTCAGGACAGCCTGAATCTGCTGGAGGATTACTGTCAGTCCTGGGCCAGTCACCATTTCTGGTTTTATGAACATCATTAATTAATTATAAATGTTAGCTAAATTTAGTTCACTACCTGTCTAGCAGTGTATGTTTATGCTGAAATATAATTAAATAACGGTTTAATTTTTCAAAACATCTATCTTGTGTCACTATGTGGTGTTGGCGATTTGTGTGTTGCACTTCAGAACTTCCATTAGGGAACATTGATGCTCCCTGGTTTTCACAGCGCATAGTGGGACTTTCTAGAGAGCAAATGCTGGGATTTTGAGACAGCACTTAAAACGGCCGACTCCTTGATCAGTGTCCTCACTACTGAACTAGGAAGCTAATAGAGATGTACAGTCTTTACAATGGCACACACTGTATAAAGGTTCTAGATCACATAATTTTTTACAACTCATGACATTAAAAACTGTTTTATGGAATCTCTGACCGGCACTACCCTGATTATGGTCTAATGACCTTTTTTTCCTAAGAGTGTATTTTTGATACGAGGGGCTGAGGTGGGTCAGAGCAGGTCTTATGTGGCATTGCATCTTTACAGTAAATTTTAAGCAGGCACAGAGCAGCTTTAACTATGCTATGTAAAGTTGCCTCAGTTCACAAAGATCATGCTGTGGTTTTTTGCAAAGTGGTTTTACCTACCTTTATGTTGTTCCAAACCTGTAAGACTTTCTTCTGTAGAACGCAAATGAAGATATTTCAAGACTGTTTTGAGAAAGTTTTTGTTCATGCAATGAAAGTCACTTGGATCTAAAACAAAACTGGACCCTAATGACTTTCATTGTGTAGACCAGGGATGGACAACTCCGGTCCTGGAGGGCCAGTGTCCTGCAGAGTTTATCTCCATCCCTGATAAAAACTCACTTGCCTATAACTTTCTACTAATCCTAAAGACCTTGATTAGCTGGTTCAGGTGTGTTTGATTAGGGTTGGAGCTAAACTCTGCTGGACACTGGCCCTCCAGGACCGGAGTTGTCCATCCCTGGTGTAGACAAAAAACACTGAAACATTAGGTGTGTTTGACTGCCGCTGCATTTAACTGATCTGTGATATTCGCTAACAGTCAGAGGGGTTGAAAACAGATGTGAAGTCACTTTCTGCTTCCCATAGTGACGCTCGCGCAGTGTTAGCATACTTTACAGATGACAATGTTATATTTGTGAAATACACAGACGTTTTCATGAAGAAAGAGAAACCCTTTTCATCGAATACTTTATGTACTGCTTGATCATTCTCCAGAACTTTGTGTTCAAAGCTGCTGAAACAGAATCCAGCACAACGATACGTTGTTCATTCCTTTATGTGGAACATATCACTCATCACATCTTTCCAGAGACTTCAGCAGGACATTACCAGTATATGGTGCTCTATCTTGTGATAGGTCGGTATCTTATAACTGATGTCAGATAACAAATAATTGTTCAGTTATTTAATATAGATCTAGTTTCTTCAGTTTAGTTTCAGGAAACAACAGTCTATCCTTCTTTACAATCGTCAATCTGACATCTAGAAGCAGTTTCCTAAACCTGTTCCTGGACGCACAACAACACTGCACATTTTGGATGTCTCCATTATCTGACTCATATATATTTCTGTCTGAAACCATAGTGGACGTTATCGAGTGTACTCATTCAAATTGCACTGCAATGGCGAGTGTACAACCAATGTACGCTCAAAGGCTAGAGATTACCCATAGTGCACTATGAGAGTCGTGCCGAGCGAATTCCAGCGTGTCTCCAGAAGATTTTAGGCAAAGCAGTTAGTAGTTTGTTACTTTTGTACTAAAATATTTACCTTTTAACCAAGAAGTGGCACTTCCAGCTGATTGATAATGTTTTATCAGAGGACACTTACAATGCCATAAATTTGTCAGATCAACGAAGATGCTAAGAACACTGTAGAAGTTAAAAAAAAGTTCAAAATGGCATGACTGGCAAAATTATCATCATTTTATTAAGTATGAGCCATATTTAGTTAAACATCATTGGGATTACATCTTCAAATTTTTTTTTTTTTTTTTTTTTTGCCATTTTATTTGGCCCCGTTAATGCTGCATATCTATAGCTTTTGTGATTTTGTATTTTTTTCAGACTTACAATATACAAAATATATTTAATTTAACATTTTCATGTAATTGTTTCCCAAATGTGCATTACATCAATTTAGTGTTACATTTTTAAAATCATACTATTATCTTATTTGCATACTTATGAGATGAATGATAAAATGTCATCTAATATAGACCGCATTATATGCGATCCCTTCCATTTCCCCGTTGCTGTTTATTCTTAGAAATGAAAACACTGCAATTTTTAAAACACATTTCTTTACTGCAGTCTGTAGTGAAAACAAATCATACCAACAACAACTTGGTTTCAGCTAGAGATAAACAACAGACTACAGCATGACCATGGAAAAAGGTCTGCAATTTAATACAAAAAGATGTTTTGCAATCATATGCCTAATGACAATTATAATGAACAGTACAAAAGGGAGTAAAATTTCAGCACTTGCTATTGAGAGTCTTGTAAATTTGTCTTTTCTTCAATTGCCTGTTTGACAATTTCCGCCAGCTTTAAGCGATCTACTTTGTCTGAAAAAGATCTACCTGTGAAGAAAGAAAAAGATAACAGGTTGGAACTGTACTTGACTGATCGGTCAGTTAATCGAGAAATTATAGCCTTTGAGATATATTGTGCAATCAATTAGTCAAGGATGGAAATAAAATTAAATAAAATGACAAAGAAAAAAAGTATCATATAAACAGTATCTCACAGAAGTGAGTACACCCCTCACATTTTTGTAAATATTTTATTATATCTTTTCATGTGACAACACTGCTGAAATGACACTTTGCTACAGTGTAAAGTAGTGAGTGTACAGCTTGTATAAGTGTAAATTTGCTGTCCCCTCAAAATAACTCCACACACAGCCATTAATGTCTAAACCGCTGGCCACAAAAGTGAGTACACACCCCTAAGTGAAAATGTCCAAATTGGGCCCAAAGTGTCAATATTTTGCGTGGCCACCATTATTTTCCAGCACTGCCTTAACCCTCTTGGGCTTGGAGTTCACCAGAGCTTCACAGGTTTCCACTGGAGTCCTCTTCCACTCCTCCATGATGACATCACAGAGCTGGTGGATGTTAGAGACCTTGCGCTCCTCCACCTTCCGTTTGAGGATGCCCCACAGATGCTCAATAGGGTTTAGGTCTGGAGACATGCTTGGCCAGTCCATCACCTTTACCCTCAGCTTCTTTAGCAAGGCAGTGGTCATCTTGGAGGTGTGTTTGGGGTCGTTATGTTGGAATACTGCCCTGCAGACCCAATCTCCGAAGGGATGGGATCATGCTCTGCTCATTCATGGTTCCCTCAATGAACTGTAGCTCCCCAGTGCCGGCAGCAATCATGCAGCACCAGACCGACACTCCCCCCCCATGCTTGACTGTAGGCAAGACACACTTGTCTTTGTACTCCTCACCTGGTTGCCGCCACACACACTTAACTCCATCTGAACCACATAAGTTTATCTTGGTCTCATCAGACCACAGGACATGGTTCCAGTAATCCATGTCCTTAGCCTGCAGACAGTTTGCTGAAGACAAGCAGACTTTCTTGTGCATCATCTTTAGAAGAGGCTTCCTTCTGGGATGACAGCCATGCAGACCAATGTGATGCAGTGTGTGGCGTATGGTCTGAGCACTGACAGGCTGACCCCCGACCCCTTCAACCTATGCAGCAATGCTGGCAGCACTCATACGTCCATTTCCCAAACACAACCTCTGGATATGACGCTGAGCACGTTCACTCAATTTCTTTGGTCGATCATGGCGAGGCCTGTTCTGAGTGGAGCCTGTCCTGTTAAACCGCTGTATGGTCTTGGCCTCCATACTGCAGCTCAGTTTCAGGCTCTTGGCAATCTTCTTATTGCTTACGCCATCTTTATGTAGAGCAACAATTCTTTTTTTCAGATCCTCAGAGGGTTCTTTGCCATGAGGTGCCATGTTGAACTTCCAGTGACCAGTATGAGAGAGTGAGAGCGATAACATTCACACCTGAGACCTCTTAACACTAACGAGTCACATGACACCGGGGAGAGAAAAATGGCTAATTGGGCCCAATTTGGACATTTTCACTTAGGGGTGTACTCACTTTTATGGCCAGCGGTTTAGACATTAATGGCTGTGTGTTGAGTTATTTTGAAGGGACAGTAAATTTACACTGTAATACAAGCTGTACACTCACTACTTTACATTGTAGCAAAGTGTAATTTCTGCAGTGTTGTCCCATGAAAAGATATAATAAAATATTTACAAAAATGTGAGGGGTGTACTCACTTCTGTGTACACAGTATTATATATATATATATATATATATATAAAAAATTAAGATTTTCAATGAACCTAAGCTCTTCCCTGAATTTATTCAAGTCCCTGTAAAGTCAATTCTGAGAATTCTTTATAGACATGTTATAAATGTTACAAATTTAACAAATGTATTGCTGAAACACATTACAAAGACTGGGAATTGAGTAGAGATAAATTGTGAAGTTAGAGCGTTAAACAGTTTTTCACCAATTCTCGGTTCAGGATTTTTTGGGCGGAGCTAAAACGGGGGTTTGATGACGCACTGGAGCCCCCGAGCATGGCCCCGCCCCTAACACTATATAACTGTCGATGACGCACTGAGCGTGGTGCCGCCCCTAACGCTACAGCAGCTCATTTCGAGTGTCATTACAGTTATACAGCCCTTTGCACATTAATTTTGTCTCTAAAGTGATATTGTTCTACATCGGATAATTTTACAAACAGACAGCTGGGAGTCATTGATAATTTGTTGCTTTTTGGTGATTGGGGTTGAACAGACTATCTCCCACCTCGGCCTTCCTCCTCCCGTCCCACCAACAACCGATGATATGGGGCCGGACAGAGTCTCTCCCGTCCCGGCCTTCATCCTCCCGTCTCGACAACAGTCGGCAGTATGTGCCCACCAATGAGTGTAAGTTGCTGTGTGTGCTTATGTTATAATAAGTCGGTAGTCCACAGTAACTCTACTAAAATTTGCAACCCTCTAACGTGATTCTTTTGTTTATATGCATCAGTATGTTTGACTCAGACAAATCAGTTGAGATGGCAGCTCTCGTGAGTGGGTGTGGTTTCAGCGACATCCGACACGCCCCCAGCGTTTAAGAACAGAGAGGGCTGCTTATTTTTCTTTTTAGATTTTGATAACTTATTTCATTTACTTGCAGATATTTTTAATCATTCAAATTTGGCAGGGTGGATAATAACATTTCTCTGCAGTGTGACAAACTCTGAACACATACTTTAAAATGACTTTACAGGGACTTTAATAACCTGAATTAAAAAAAATATTAGAAGTTCAAATAAAAACTTGATATGAGTGCTCACCTCAAATTCACATAATTTCAGATATCCAATTTTGGTTTATGCTAAAAAGTACTGGATGTTATTCTACCTACCATCCCAACTTAACCCTTGCAATCCATCTCTGAGAAGCTTGCAATCGCGATTAAAGCGCCATGCTTCATGCATAACTTCATTTAACTTTTCATCCTCATTGTCACCTGTAAAAACAACAAAAATATATCTTAAGTACTACAAATTACTTCATGGTCGGTTGTGTGGAACCAACTAGTCGACTAGGCAGTCTCAATAAGGCAGCTAATAGAGTCACTATATATACACACATATATTCAGCATGGGCGGCGTTTTCCATGCATTTTTAAAAGGCACATGTGATATTCCATGAAATTATCCCATGATTTACTCACCCCCAAGCAATCTTAGGTGTATATGACTTTCTTCTTTCGGCCAAACAGAATCTGAGTTATATTAAATAATATCCTGGCTCTTCCCAGCTTTGTAATGACATTGAATAGCGCCTGAGTTTTTGAAACTCTAAAAAGCGCATCCATCCATCATAAATATAATCCATACAGCTCAAGGAGTTAATAAAGGCCTTTTGAAGTGAAGCGATGGGTTTTTGTAAAAAAGAAAAAAAAAAAACATCCATAATTTGAACTTTATAAACTATAATTATCACTGGCTTCTGGTAATGGCTGTATGCTTGTTCACAAAAGAGTTGACTTCTGGTGGTAGAGTGACCTCTGACCCGACGTATGATGTAGGACATAGCGTAAGCTTGGGCCAGAATTAATGAACACAGAAGTGCAGAGGATAGAGCAAAACAAAATGCCGTTAACTAATTAAAAAACGAGAAGTTTAAATAAAAAATGTTGGAGGATTTCGATATAAGAGGAGCTACATACTACATCAGAACTCAACTCTCTCGTGAACACGCGTACGGCCGTTACCGGAAGCCAGTGATTATAGTTTACAAATTTTTAAATATGGATATTTTACTTACAAAAATGCATCACTTCACTTCAGAAGGGTTTTAATAACCCACTCGAGTTGAATGAATTACTTTTATAATGGATGGATGTGCTTTTTGGATTTTCAAAAACTCTGACATTTTTTGAATATTGTCAGAGGATCTTGATATAAGAGAAGAGGAGCTGTTCATAAACAATTACTGCGCACCCCAAATGCCCCTATTTTTATCACTGGAGATTTTAATCATTGTAATTTAAAAACTGCACTTTTTTGAACAGTATATTAAATGTGATACCAGGATGAATAGGACTTTTTACAAATGCTATGGAAATTTAAAACATGCATATACAGCCATAGCTAACCGCCCTTGTCTAACTCTGACCATAATACTGTTCATCTGATTCCTACATATAAGAGTCCTAAAGATCTATCAATGTATGGTCAGAAGACAGCATAGAAACAAAGGTTGTTTTTTTCATGCACGGACTGCGATATTTTCTCTCGAGAGCTAAGCCTGGACAATACCACAGAAACTACCACAGAATACATAACATTTTGTGTTGACACTATGATTCCAAAACGGAAAATAAAAGTCTACCCCAACAACAAAACTTAAATCACAAAAGAGGTGAAGGACTGTATTAAAAGAAAAAAAACAGCCATTTAAAGGGGCTTTATGTAGGAATGACACCCAGTGGTCGAAATAGGTACTGCAGTCCAAGCTCAAAATATTGTTTGCCCCTCCCCGTTCCTTCAAAGACGCGGGTGGCCAAGGACACGCAACAAGAGGGAGCGCAATGGACAATGAAAGCTGAGGTGACTGTAAGCTGAGTTGATTCATCTGTTTTAATATGCTGTCGTTCAGAGATTTTTAGATGATTTAGATGATTTTTAGACAACTTAAAACTGTACAAAAAGTTGAACCAGAGGCTCCTTTTGAATTGTATTATTATGATTATTACAGGTGTGTTGTACAACGGTTAGTGTGCAACTAATTGGTTGATGGCAGTTTTTGTATGTATTGTAGGTATTGTGTGTGTGTGTGTGTGTGTGTGCGTGCGTGCGTGCGTGCATGCGTGCGTGCGTGCGTGCATGCACTGTATGCATGTATGTATTATGTTACTTATTTAAACAGCATTTATGTTTATGTTACTTATTTAATCTATCTCTGCCATTACAAAGCTTGGAAGAACCAGGATATTATTAAATATCACTCTGATTCTGTTTGGCTGAAAGTAGACAGACATATACACCCAGGATGGCTTGAGGGTGAGTAAATTATGGGATAATTTAAATTTTTGGGTGAACTATTGCTTTAAATTTCCAGTAGCACTTGAGATTTTACTTAGGCAGAGATAAAACAATCCACTTCTGTGTATTGCTTATTTTCCTAATTGCGGTTTCTTTAGCTCTTTATAGCCAAATCTTTGAACAATTTTCTTCTGTCTCAGCCGCAGAAGTGAGTGCGTTCATACGTACCAGCCTGTGGTAAGATGCACTGTGCAATTACATCCCTTAGTTTTTCCAGAGCCACGTTGGTGTCCTCTGCCTCATTCTCTGGATCATTGATGAAAAGTTCATCACTTGGTTTTGTGCTGCATGAGGCAGAAATTAAGCATGTATCTATAAGTAGGTCCTGTTAAAGGGCTAATTCACCCAACAATGAAAATTCTCTCATATCATTTTAAACCCATAAGACTTTCTTTCATCTTCAGAACACAAATGAAGGTATTTGTAATGAAATCGGAAGGGATTTCTGTCCCTCCTTTGAAAGTCCATTTTAATATAAACAAACCTCATTGGTTCTCATGCTTGAGCTTCTGTGACCATATCTGAATTTTGTAAATAATGTTTGCTGATCAATGTTTATATGTGAATAAAAGCCTAAATTAAATCTGCTCTTTAGATAAAGTGATGGTGTCTCTTCAGAAGACTTGGATTAAACTACTCGATTCATATGGATTTATTTTAAAACTTTGAAAAGGTATGAACGTTTAAAGTGTTTTTGGTTATGTGGACTTTCAATAGAGGGACAGAAATCTTTCAAATTTCAATGAAAATATCTTGAGGATGAATTAAAGTCTAATCTGTTTGGAATGACATGAAGGTGAGTAATTGATGATAGAATTGGCATTTTTGGGTGAACTAACCCTTTAAGGATTCCCTTTTCCCAGCAGGTAAATGAAAACTGTCACAACTAGCAAGTATAACTTCAGTGAAATGAACAGGAAGACTCACCCAAGTAGCTTTCTCTTTCTCAAAATGGGGTTGTTCACAGAGTTGAGTGGCTTTAGACTGAGATTGAGGTCTTGTATCCTCATGTTGGCCAGTTGCTCAGCATGTGCCTGTTGGATTCCAGCCACAACTGCCTGAATGAACAATAAATAACTAATATATTTATTATGCACATACAGCAACAGTATGCATGTAAGCAGTGCAGCAGTATACAGACTTGCACGGTTTTTTTTCAACGATTCTGAATCAATTCTGAGTTCAAATTTAAACCTCTGCTGCACAGTGAGGCACATTGTGTTTTTAAAGGGCAAAATAACCTTAAGAGTCATACTGTGTGCAAACCTTTGTAACGCTAACAGTTATTAAACTAAATTGATTCAGCACTGAATCTAAATTGAGCTGAATAATGAGACTCATCATCTGTAGAGCTGCTTTATTGCTGAACTGAATTTGTTTAATAGTTTATGAACATCATTATTCAGCTGAAGTCAGTTCAGTTCAATAACAGTGTCAATACTGCACTATTGTGTTCTGTAGAGCTGAAACTGAATTTGATGAATTTTGATGAGTTTAATTCTGTGTTGTATAAAGCACTATATAAAATGTGAAATTTAAAGTCCTGGCATAACAAATTCAAATAGTTTGGGAATACCAGTAATATGGATAAACACTGTAGAGCGCAACAGTCAGGTTCCAGAAGTAAAAACTCCATTAATTTTCTCCATAGGGAAATATTTTAAACCTTTAAAGACAGCCTTACGCTGAGCTACGAGGTTGTTAATAGTATTTGCTTCTGCTGAAGCCATCAGCCCACATTTTCAACAATTAAAAAAAAAAAATCGTGTTTGACAGCGGTGTCAAAACAAGCACAATGCTCCAAATGAGCTCTTTAGCCCCACCCACTCCCATGAAGCACTGCAAATGACATAAGTCGGTCTCCCTAAACACTCAAAATAATGGTTTATGGCTTATAATTCTTTAACAAAGACTTTTTTGATATCGCTATGGGAGAAAATAATGGTAACAATACTTCTGCAACCAATGCTGCTTAAAGAGTGGACGGCACTAATGCACTATTCCACTCCAAAGGGAAAAAAAAAAAGAAAAAAAAAAAAAAAGCAGCCTTCAGTTCTGATTCCCACACAAAAGAAAATGTCAAGTAAATACCAAACATTATACAAAAATCAGAAATGTCAATTTTATCAGGACAATCATATGCTTTATTGGAATGCATTTTATGCATTACTATTCAGCACCATTTCAGTAAGACAATTCTCACGCTCTACAGCGAAAACAAAGTTTTGAAATCACTAAACAAAGTGGACGTCCAGTGCAACAGAATCATATGTACAAGTGCAGACTGTATCACTGCTGAGTGGCAGTTTTCACAGGAGTGCAAATGTTGCTAAGCTACTGCAATGTAGCCAAACAACGGCAAATCACACCCAAGATTTAGTGTCGTGACTGACAGTGTGTCTCGTGTAAATGTTGTCATCAAGAGTCGCAGTCAAAACTGTCTTGACACACGGACTTGTGTGAGTCTTCTGCACACATGCCTGAAATTGTTGTCAGACTTTATATTTGGTGTCTTAATAAACATGTACTTTACAACTGACTTATTGTGTTGATGTTGTATCGCAAAACTGCTGCTATTGAGGTGGACACAGGTAAGGGTTAGGGACAGTTTTGGTGGTATGGGTAAGTTTATGGGTAGTTTAAGGTGTAAGAGAAGGGTCAACAGTGTTACTATAGATGTATTACATGCAGCTATTTTTTTAAATATAAGTAGAATGCAAAAACATGTATGTATACAATAAGTGCATTGTATCAAATGATTATTTCAAATGTTAGTACATACAGTAGTAAAGACACTTAATATAATGTGGGACCAGTCAGTCAATTACTTTCACAAAGTATAGTCAAAGAAGATGTAAACAGAATTGCAACAGCAATACAAATAGACACCAGGAAGCATGTTTCTTTTAACTAATTTTCCAACGGACAAGTGGCAGCAGCATCAGCACGTCTTTACAAGACAATGGATGGGCATTTTGTTTACCCAGTATATGATGCTTTTTTTTTCTTTCAGTGCAGTTGATACTTGCCAAACCTCACATAGTGTAACTTCAATTTAAAGCTAAAGTTAAGCTATAGTTAAGATGCTAAAGTTCAACTAAATGATTTATTGCCCCTCTCACATTTAAATGTACTGAAAATGAAGCTAAAAATACAATGTTTTATGTTTTGCTGTCTGCAATAAGTGTATTAAACAATGACAGATAGTACTCAACTAAGAAGCAACTACATTTCTGGCTTTTAGGATGTGTTCACACTTGTAGTTTGGTTATCTTGGTTCTTTTGGTCCAGATCAAAAAAAAAAACAAACAAAAAAAAAACAATACATTTACTCCTGGTTCACTAAGTGTTCACGCTGTCATTTTTAAGGCTGCACCTAAAGATACAAAAACAAACAAACGGCTTTTATGGCGTATATTTTGAGACGAACTTACATCCAAAACAGTGCTGTGTGCTGAACGCTCACTGTATGTGTGTACATATGATGGTATTATTACCAGTGAAGAACTCGTGAAGAGCTTAGAAAATCTGTAAAGGAGTCAAAACAGTAGCGGGAATTCCTCTATCTGCTGCGAGGAGACGGTGGCTCTGACGCCTGTACCGAACTGTAATGGGTGACGTAGCTCCTGTGACGAGAGGAACCAGGTGTGCTTGAGCATTCTGTCCTTCACAGGGTCACATCTCGTCACATAATGTCCTGTTTTTAATTCATTTGCTTGTCTTCGTTTTGTGTTATTGTTCATATTTCAGTCAAACTGCACCAGAGTTCGTTTGGAAGCGGGCCGAGAACCATCTTTTTTTAGGGGTCTCGGTCTGCTTGTTTGGTGTGAACCAGGGTTCAGATGGCAGCGCACACACTTAATCAAATGAACCGCACTAACAGAGCAATCGCACCAGAGTTAATCAAACTTTAATCAAACTAAACTTGTCAAGTGTGAACACACTCTAAATCTTGTCTTTCTTTGGAGCTCACCTTGTCCATCATCATTTGAGCAGAGGGAAGCACATTGTCCAGTGCCTCAGTGCAGTTGAGCCAGGGATGGGCTAATACTCCCTCTATGGTTAGTCTCTCCTCCGGCTTTACTTTAAGTAGCCTTAATGCAACACAATATGTTAGATCTTGTTTCTACAAAATGTAAGAAACAAAGCATTGGCTTACACCACTAAAACTGAGTAACAGTTTATCTTATTTTACAAGCCTAGCCAATCATATATGAGTGAATGCACTCTTGATTCAGTTGGGGCCAGAATATTTCTCCCTCAAAACCATAACTTCAACAATCTCAAATTAAAATTAAGCTGCAAGCAGCATCAAGTACAATTACTGTTTAACCAATAAGTGGTGCAATCAACTAATTGATGTGGTATTCTGCCAATGACAAAGTCATGATATGTACTGTATGAAGGATTTTGTCAGCATGCTAAAGATTTTAACTCGGTCACTGAACAAAGCGTGACAAGGAATCAGTGGGAAAAAAATCAATTGTTTTTACACCATTCAATTCAAAACTTATTTACTACAATGTATGTGAAAATCTGAACTGTTAGTGGCGCTAGAAGATTTGAGAAACTGGCATCAAAATGGGCAAAAAAGATTTTAAAACCCACCCTGATAATTGTGCCAAATTTCAGAACTTTTTACCACAGTTCTATTTGCTGCCATTAACTCCCAGCCAAAAAAGTAAAAGATTAAATACATGTTTAGGCACATTCGGTGCTTGGCACTGCATAAGGAAGAAAATATGTTTCAATAAAACAGCATGTAAATGAAAAGACACTCACTTGCGGACAATGTCCTTGGCCATTTCAGATATTTGACTCCACTCCTCCTCTGGGAAGTCAAAACTGCCCGTCATGATTTTTTTGCGCATGTCTTTTGGGATGGTGCGGCTGTGGTGTTTGGAGTAAAATGGAGGATATCCACAGAGCATTACGTAGACGATCACCCCCAAGGACCAGAGGTCACAGCTCTAAGAGCAGAAATGAAAATCACGTAAGGAGGGGTCTTCACAGCTAGCAAGCTAAACACATTCAGCCAATAAGTCTTGTGATTAGGTGGAAAACGAAAAATGTGAAACTGTGGAACAACCAAGACAGTATCAGTAGGCCATCGCATTCCAGAAGTGTGAAATTTCAAGCATGAACTTTTATGAGCTACACATGAAACTGTGGAAACAAACAGACTCTGCATATTAATGAGAGAATATCATTGGTTTATATACACATTGACTGGGGGGGGTGTTGAAAATAAGGGATATTCAGATTGATTATCCCTCATATTGATTATTATTATAAAGAGAACCCATTAACATGGTGGCTGGAGTATATTCAAAGTTTTCCATATAATAGCTTTGTTTGAGGAAGAGACCCAAATTTAAGTTATTCACTAACCCAGTGAGCTATTTAATCAAGAAATATGGAAATATGGACAACATGATTGACCCTTGAGTTTTAAATGGTCGTGCTATTTAAAACTAATAAAAAATATTGCTGTATTTCTGGCTTATGTTATACATAACATGTTGCTTATACCATCATCACTTGCCAGAATGGACAAGTTAAAGCTCTCATAGATGTTTGCAGCACAAAAATTGACTAAATGAACAAAAATAAATAATATTAAAGCTGCAAGCAGCATTTACAGGGGTTCAAGCACTTTAAGGCCTTTAAGCACATATGCATAAAAAGATATTAAGTTTTATTAAGCACATGCTTACAAACACACATACACACACACACACACACACAAATACACACAAACACACACATATTTTCTTGTAGATTCAGTATTTGAAATACATGATGGGTAAAGATGTCTTCTGCAAATCTCAGTAAAACATCCTTTTCAGGTTTAAATTTACTAATGTGGCACAACTGTTACAACTAATATTCTAATGAAAATGTAGTGATGAATTGACAAAAAAAGTGATGGTATGTGTTAAAATAATGATTTTATTAAGTCTAAATATGAATTAGCGAGTAGTAAAACAAAATTACTATTTTAAACAGCAGGTGGCTCACTTTCATTAAATTTCATTTTAAAAGTGTCTGTTTTGTGTTATGCTGACTATATTAAAATAATGTAATTAAAACCTCAGTATATAAGTCTGCAATAGTGCACTGTTCTCTACAACCTTGTAAATAATTGTATTTTTCAAAAATATCTTCAAATACCCATGATAGTACAAATGATAGTACAAAAAATGCTAAAATTTGATATAGAGTTATTTTTATAGTTATAATAATAAATTTATAATGTGAAATTGATCAATTCTCTAGTCATCTAGTAGCCTGGTAATACCAGACTCTGCTACTTCACTTTGCTTCGTAGACAGAGTCTGGAATGGCATAATAGAGAAGTGTTTTCTCTCTTGCTAGGGGGCACTTGTCTGAAGTTTAAAATCATTGGTTACCCGTAAGCCAATCAGATACGTTTAGTTATGACGTATGTTATGTGCCTGTACAGCCGCATCGAAGCACAGACATCATGCATAGAACTCAAATCTATGATTGAACTTCCACTGTAAACCTGTTGTAAACATGATAAAACAAATGTTTATCAAACACTCTTCTTGTTCTGGCTTCAGTTTGGAAAAGAGTTGAATGTTCTCCATAACAGAGCGAATTGCATCCCGTGTCTCGTTTCCCATTTCCGCGGTCGTTTCGGTTTTCGATTTCTCTAACCTACAATGTAAAACTCGGCGCTTAGCTTCTACGTCACGGCTCTCAGCCCGCCCTCTGTTCGTTGATTGGCCCGGCTGTTTCCAGACCGGTGGCAAACAGAAAGCTCTGACGCTGTATCAGACTGAGTACAGAAGCGAAATGAAATTGAGCGGAAGTAGGAAGTCTGACGTAGTCAGGCTAGTCATCTAGTGGCTGTAGTTAAAAATTAAAATTAAAATAACATGAATTTAAGTGTTTGCTTTCCAGTAGATGGCATCAATCATCCACTAAACCAAGGCACATTTTTCATAACATTTTGCTATTTGGCCAATGTGTAATAGCATAGCAAGCAACATAAGTGATAGGCCATATCTTATTATTTGCCTACTATTATTACGATATGAGTAAGCTGCATACATGCCTTATCTTTTGCATGTTTTCCCCTCTTTCTTTTTATTTATTTACGTTACTTAAATCGGCCTCCGGTGGCTTAGACCTTTTGCCTTACCATAATTTAGCGTTGATTGAATTTGTCCCGCTGTCCCTACAGAAGTCACCTCATCCCTTCTTCCCGTATACTTTTGAGCGAGTTGTCTTCTCCGAGCGCACACTCCGAGTCCCTCCCGACCAGGTTAATTTACCCACCATTGACGTTGCGTGCAAATGAGTGGTAAAAACCCGATCGCTCATTCGTTTGTTTGATTGTTTGATTGTTTGTTCTTGCGCGGGTGCCCCGTGCCGCCCTGGGCCGTCCAGTCCTAAATCCGTCACGGATTGGTTTTTAGGAAAAAGTTAGGCTACTCAGCTAAGTACATTTGGCCGCATCCACAGTTTCTAGAGCATCCATATTTCAACCCAGTGCCATGACAACACCGGCCCTCACGGCCAAATAAACAGACCGGCCCACCAGGAATTCTCCCGATTAGCCAATCAGGGCCTGGTGTTAAGTTTATTTTCCATGTTAACTCCATTAATTAAACAATAAGGCTGTGAATCTTTGGGTAGACAGCGATTCAAATCGATTCACGATTCATAGGTGGTTGATTCGATTCAAGAACGATTTTTGCAAATTCAGAACGATTCGATTCGAGACGATTCACATTAAAAATTCGATGCGATTCGAATAATTCGATTCGATTCTGCATTTTAATATGCATTTATAGGGATATTGAAATGCTTCCCTCAACGTGTCTTAGTCAGGGTGTGAATTACACAGCGGCCTTCAGGAGGTCAGAGAGTAAGGGCAAAAACAAACAAACAAAAAACCTTGTCTATTGTTAATGTTGGGTCATGTTAGTTCTCAATGATGCTACGTGACTATTTTAACAGCCTATAAAAATGTGTAAATTTACATAAGCCAAAACTTTAAAAGGGCTTTAAAAGTATTTTTAGGCCTAGTTCATGTTAAATATAGTGGAGGATAGGGTTAAAGGCTACACAACCTTATTAAACTGTTCCAGGTACATTAAAAATACTAATGCTTACATGGAGAGACTATTATGCACTTTCCCAACTAATCTTAAACTAACTTTTCTTCACGGAATAGTTATAAAAGCCATCTTTGTTCTCTTTATATGGATCATTTTCCTTATGATTCTAAAAGAAAACGCTCTGGGTTTCTACTGTTGCTATAGTAACGAACGCAACTTTAACGCGCATCTGTTTGATAAACCGCGCGCTCTTACGTCAGTGTTGTTAATGGTGTAGTAATTTATGCAGTTTCCACTTCCACAAATCCTTCAATTATTTGTTTGCTCCGCCCATGCAATAAATGCGCACCTTGAAACTGCTCAGGTAATGTCAATGAACCATTTCCGACTTTTCCACACAATGAAAGCGTTTTATTTCAACAGTAGTGACCGCACAATGACTTGGCAGCTTTATCAATGGCTTGAGCAGTTTGACTCAGGACTATTGCTGTCTTAATAGAGAACTGTCATATGCTCATGTGAACAGCAGTGGTCGTCCTGAGGACATCTCACACGTGGGCTACGGACTGAGCGCGAGCGCAATCCAGTGAAAGGCGGTAAAGTGCAGCCGCACGTGTCTGTGAAGGAGAGCTGTGAGGGAAGGCGCAAAATGATGGCACACAACGTCTCCCATCAATTTGCGCACGTAGTAATTTAATGTTTATATATTTTAAAGCACTGAATCACTATAGAATAGCAATTATTCTGATTATTTGCATTTTACATCGATTATCTACCGAAATAAACGATTCACCATTCAAAAAACATGTTTCAACATCAATGCACATGCATCCACAGGATTTGTAATCGATGCATCAAGAAAACGAGTGAATCGTTACAGCCCTATTAAACGTGCTTACACACACATTTTATTGCAGATATGGATATCTGAAATCAATAATGAAGTAAGAAAATGCAGATTCCAGGTTCCCCCTTTAAAAATTATCATTTTCAGGTCTCAATGTAATTGTAATGTTATATTATTATATTATTAAACAAACAAATGAAGTGGAAAACCTTGACAAAATGTGATTTGTAATGTTAATATAAGGATTTATATAGTATAAAAGGGATTTTAAATGACAAAACCTTGAAATCTTGAAGTATATTAGTGCCCTTCTGCTGCCATCTGGTGGCACAAAATGACAATGTCAGGCGATTTACTATAGAAAAAAATATGGTTTTAAAAGGTTTTTTGACAGTTATAGCGCCACCTATTGCCTGATCTCCACCACTTTTTTGGCGTGTCCTCAGAGTGTGTCCATACATATGTATGTTAATTTTGGTGAAAATATCTAATTTCATGTTAAAGTTATAGACACATATATATGAGAGCATAAAAAATTACCCATGAAGGACTTTGATTGGATTTTTTTGCCACTTCATATCAATTTTGACATTTGGGCTAAACATTTAGTAATCCAACTTAGGTTCCGCGTCGATCGGACTAATAGTTTTGAAGATTTTCACAAAAGTTTTTTAAGGGCTAAATCACAACGTAGCACAAACCATAAGGCAGAACCTAGCATGTTTGGTATCGTTGGACTCAGCAAGGATTCAGAAGTCTAACAACGTCACTCATGTGAAAATAAGTCGACCACACCCAAAGATGTATACATTTTCAGCCAAAACCATTAAAAAGTCGTTTTTAAAAAAAAATTCAGTTATAGCGCCACCTATGGTCCGATCTCCATAAAAATTGGTGTGCCTCTTTACAGTCATACCCTGCATGTGCTCACCTATTTTCATGAAGTTCTGAGTTGTCCTTTAGGATTTATAGGTTTTTGAGTATATTCAGCTACGCCCATTTCCTAATTGATCCTGTTATAACGATCCAAAAGGTAAAGTTCAACTTTTTTTTTGATAATTATTGATCTAGAGAGCCCAGAGAATTGTCCTGCACTGGTTTCGTTCCGATTGGGCAAAAAACCTAGGACTAGTTCACAAAAGCAGATTTTTCCCATAATCATGAATATTTAATGAACGATTTGATTGACAGCAGTGGTTCCTGAGGCAAAGTTGTTAAGAATGTGGAGATCGATCCAATCATATGCATATTGTGTGGATTTGTGAGCCACCACATTATTACAGAGGTGTAAAACTTGTTAGCGCCAACTAGTGGCTGATTTCTTTCAAAATTCTTACAGATCTCTAGGCCCATGAGTTGAACATGCCCACCGAGTTTCGTTCCGATCGGCCTCCGTTAACATTGTATAATAGGTGCTCAAACTTCATTGGCCAATGGTGGTCATGTTGTTTGAGATACGTTTTTTTATTTTTTATTATTGTGGCTCAATCCCCTACACGTGTACTGAGTTTGGTGCAAATATCTAATTTCATTCTCAAGTTGTAGCCATTTTAGTGAAAGTGGCTCCGCCCTCATCATACTTTTTGGTGCCCCTTAGCGACCGTAAATCAAGAATACTATCAATTGACAAAGTTTCAAGTCTCTTGGCCTTACGGTTTGGGTTGTCCGATCAGTTTTAGGGAAGAAGAAAAATAATAAAAATCTGAGCAATTACAATAGGGTTTTCTAACCCTAACCCCTAATTATTTTATCAACGGAGCATTAGATCTAGAATTCTGAAGACAAATAAAGTAGCGTGGAAAGATTACATGTATTGCAGTGAATTGAATCAATTAGTGAGAGAAAGATTGTGTGTGAAATGGGGGTTTAAATCATCACTGGTCTCACAATTCAATTCGATTACGATTATCATGTCAATGGTTCAATTCGATTCCATGATGCGTTGCATCCTCAAATTTTCAATATTACAGCACACGGACACATTTTCATCAATGAATACAAGCAGTCAGATATAAGAACTCCCTTTTTATTTGATCTGATCCAAAAACTATAAAGTAAGAATAAGATAGTGGGCAAGAATTGGAAGATTTTCACCATAACTAAAAATGACCAGTGGCTGTACTAGACTAGAACTCCCATTCATTTCCAATGTGCTCATTTTTGACAAGTCTGACTTTTTTTTTTTTAGTTCACATAGCAAGTCCCAAAACCTTTACCAAGTTTCGTACTATTCAGATGAAGTAACAAGCCACAACACTGACCTTGTTGTATGTGTAAGGGGTGGGTGAGGTAGGTATAATTCCAGACTTTTCTTTCTGGTGGCGTCTCTGTGCCTCCAGCACCTGTTAAAGAACGGTAGATCACATTTGTCACATAAATACATTTTGGATTGATCTGGATTGATTTTTGGATTGGTTTGATTTATCATCATCAACACAATCTGAAGAGGGGAAAAACTCTGACAATACCAATTAAAGTGATTTAAACGGCTTTGACACTTTTTTATTATTACCATCATCTTATAATTATTACTCAGAATTAGAATAATCCATGAAATATCATGACTATGAAACAATAATACAATAATTCAAAATAAAGGATATTAAAAAAAAAAAAAAAAAAAAATAGGATTTGAGCAGTTGTTGGCTTTTCCTTGCACTATTCAGTTCAAAACATCTATTAAAACAATAAATAAATAAATAAATTAAAATTGTTCTCTGGATGTCATCTCTTTATAATTACTTTATATCAGATTTTATCACATGTAAACAGTGCACATCTATAAAGCACATCAAATATAGTAAACTGAAGCTAACTCGCTTGACACACAGTTATCGACTGTTGTGGAATCAGTTTTAATATTACTCTACTACTTTGTTTTGTTTCGTATGTTGTAACAGACCAATTATTCCTCATATGAGTCTTTAAAATAATAAAATTTTCAACTCAAATCAATATTTTATTTCCACATAAATATCCTACTTATTACTCGACTGTTTAACTGATGTCAGTCAGTCAAGTAGTGAATAGTCAGTCAGTAATGAAAAATACTCCTCTTTATAGTGATCACATTATTTTGTAGTAATAACCAGCTGACTGTATATTGTCCCTTACTTATTACTCATTACAACACAAAACATACACTGTTTATGTGTAAATGTGAGGAGGAGTGTGTTAATATATTCATTCCTGTGATGTGTTTTTCCAGCCTATGTTTCTCAATAAGCGGTCGTTTTGGACCAGGTAGGAAGTGTTGAATTCCAAACCCACAAACTGCTTGAAAGGATTAAGGAAATGTGATTTGATCTCTAAAAGTAAAAGTTAGACAGTTAACTTACATCTATAAAAAGGTCAGTGAGGTCTTACCTGTGGTGCTACGTAGTATGGAGTGAACTGTGGGGTCATTAAATCACCTTGGTCGATTTTGGCAAAACCAAAATCACACAGTTTAACAGGGGCGTCCTGATGGGGCACAAGAAACAGGACTCAAAATATAATGCTGGAAAATATAATTTGGTTAACTCAGAAAGATCTTACAGTTGGAGATAATTTAAGAGATGAGGATTTTTAAAAATATTTTTTATATAGATTAGGGGTGTAACGGTATTCTTCATGCATTCTGGAAAAAGGACTGATATAAACACTTTAAAGGGTTAGTTCACCCAAAAATGAAAATAATGTAATTTATTACTCACCCTCATGTCATTCTACACCCGTAAGACCTTCGTTCATCTTCAGAACACAAATTAAGATATTTCTGATGAAATCCGATGGCTCAGTGAGGCCTCTATTGAGAGCAACGCCACTGAAACTCTCTAGGTCCATAAAGGTACTAAAAATATATTTAAATCAGGTCATGTGAGTACAGTGGTTCAATCTTAATATTATAAAGCCACGAGAATATTTTTTGTGCACCAAAAACAAAAATGGGCCGATTTCAAAACACTGCTTCAGAGCTTTACGAATCCAATAAGTGAATCGGAGCGCCAAAGTCACATGATTTCAGAAGTTTGATAGGAGATCCGAATCACTAATTCGAAACAAGATTTATAAAGCTCAGAAGCTTCATGAAGCAGTGTTTTGAAATCGGCCCATATAGATATTGTTAAAGTCTTTATTCTGTTTTTTGGCGCACCAAAAATATTCTCGTGGCTTTATAATATTAATATTGAACCACTGTACTCACATGAACTGATTTAAATATGTTTTTAGTACATTAATGGATCTTGAGAGAGGAAATGTCATTGCTGGCTATGCAGGCCTCACTGAGCCATCGGATTTTATCAAAAATATCTTAATTTGTGTTCTGAAGATGAACGAAGGACTTACGGGTGTGGAATGACATGAGGGTGATTAACTAATGACATTATTTTAATTTTTGAGTGAACTAATCCTTTAATGAATGGAATAAAATGAATTTATGGAATAAAACATTATATGGGATTGAGATCTCACCAGGGAATTATCCTTGAAGAGCAGGTTCTCTGGTTTCAGGTCTCGATGTGCAATATTTAATGAATGACAGTGTTGCAATGCAAGGCTTATCTGTAAAAATGACAGAAGTTTCATAATAAACTATTTCATACAAATACAGGTTAATACAGTTTGGTGCCTTTCAAGTCCCCATTGCAAGATATGATGTTTATAATGTTTCATTCAACTCTATATAATAATTTAAAAAGTCTCCTAAAAAGAATAGGGATTGTTTATAATAATGTAAACAACAATAATAATAGAGTTATTTGAAAAGGCTTAAAAGGCCCATTCAAAACAAGAACAATAACTATATTAGTGTCCACACAACGCTCAATGTTGTATGGTTTATTATAAGTTTTGTCTCGTCTCTTTAAATGCTCAAGCTCTTTAAAGCAGGATAGACTCTGATTGGCTCTCAATGTTTTTGTCGTTCAAATCGATCTGAAAGTGATTTACACTGATATCGTGTAAAATGTGTCGTTATACAGTAGTTGTGGTGTGGACTCTGCTATTCTTTTAAATTTAGAATGATTTTCAAAAATGTATATTTATCTTTATCATTATAGTTGCCTTATATCTTCTGCTTTATTTATATTTTACTTCATTGAGATGTTAGTCATACATGTGGTCAAGCATAGCATGTTTACTCCGTTATGGGGGGAGATGGGGAAAATTAATTTTAAATTGTTATATTACATGTAATCTAAAATGTAATAAGTTGAAAAATTGATCAGCATTACATTAATTAAATTTCATTTACAGCAAGTAATTTTACCAACAAAGATCCCATTTATACCAGGTAATAACACGCATCTGGAATGATGTTCACATATGGAGCTAGTCAGAAATATTTCTGACCACATTACCAATTCATCCTGATGCATCCTGGACAGTAAGACTACATTCAGACTAGGGCTGTCAAATTAAAATTAGAATTTTAAATTTAAAATTTGAATATTCATCAATAATCAGGCAGCCTAATCCGTGGCGCACAAGACACAATGATGATGTAAGAGTTTGCATTTCAATGTTTTTTTAAACCCTAACCAGTTGAACCCACTTGATGTGGCGCTGCTCATCCAAAACACTGCAGAAATAGAGAAGCTCAATGTGGAGAAGATCTTGGTTACATCATAACCAAGCCACTCACACAGAGGGCATTTTCTGCTCTGCTTTTCCACTGTTCAATGTACAAATGTGCTAGACGGACATCTTTGACAGCTGCAATCGCGTCTCGCAACAGAGAGCTGCATGTTTAGAAAGCCATGTAAAGTTAAAAAAGTTCAGCATTTAAAAAACTTGTCGAGACTTTGCATTTTATTTATTTTTTTCCATTCCACTGCATCTTGTGTTTTTGAACACAAAAAAGTACTCTAACCCTAGTTTAATACAAAGAGCCGATCACACAAAGCCATGATGCCATCTTGTCTATATATGTTAATGAAATTATATTTGATATATAAACCTCTTTTAGTATTAGTTATTAGTAATATTTAAATAAGGCCCAAATACGTTTTTTTTATTTTTTTGCTCATATGCGACTCAGATCTGCGTTTTTCATGTAATAGTGTGAACAGCACAAACCACATGGAATCTGATCTTTTTCGATTCTGATTTCATACGTGGTCCTAAATCAGACAAAGGTCTGATGTTTGGCAATGTGACTTTAGTGTGAACAGTCATCGGTAAATCAGTGTCAGAAGATTTGACGCACAGTCCTGTACTGAGACTTCTACGTAGGGCTGCGCGATATATCGCACAATATGAAAAATAACATTGAACTTGAACTCGATTATCGCTTAATCGCTATTCTTAGTGCGAATATGAAATCGCAAAGGCTGCGATTACTTTTTTATGCGCGGCTTGTCAATGAAGTATGACTCCAAATGCTGATCCATCTGAAAGCACTGCGAGTTTGAGTCGCTTATAATGAAAAAGCAACACACGTCAAACTTCAGACACAAGAAGCATTTTATTAACATCTTGTCCAACAAAAGACAACATTTGATAACTTGTTTTTACTCCAAACTCACTTCATAACGACAGTTATAGAGCCCTATGAAATCCATTTTATTTTTTCCAAAATTCCGTTTTTTCCATTTTAATTTTTCTGGATTCCATTTTTTTCTGTTTTATTTATTTTTTGATTCCATTTTAATGGTTAAATTAAATTTTAGCAATCAAAAAGCATGCCTAATTAATTGAATTCTGAAAAACAACAATATTTATTAATTAAATTTATTTTTATGAATTTTAATTTTTTCAGAAGTTCTGTTGTGTATTTAAATTTTTCTGGCAATCAAATGAACACATTTATCTTTTAATCATGAAATTAAACTTTTTTTGTCAAATGTGCTGCACAACAGAGCTTTACTGTTAAAATTAAAACTTGGAAGAAACAGATAGATTATTGTTTAAAAATATATTTTAATAATTTATTGTTAAATTAATTTATCTAAATTCTACTGTACAACAGTAATATGTTTGTCAAGTTAAATCGAACTTTTATTTTGACGGTTTGCCTAGAGCTTTGAGTTTCTCTGTGTTTATGATGGTAGTTTTCTCACACGAAGCGGTTAAAGGTGATAGAGAGGATTTTTTCGTTGACTGAGAATCCAAAGACTGTTACTGAGTTTTTCAAATGAGCGCATGCGTAAGAACAGCCCCCCTCTTTCACAGCTCCCTTCAAAGGATCGCCTCCCAAAAATCGTGCACGAGTATCGGAACATGAGTGTTTACCACCGGCATTCGCTGTGTCGTGTTTTGTGGATTAATTATGTCGGACTCACCGCAGGTAACTCATAATCTGCAGTTGTTACTCCTGTCTCCTGACAAAAACACTGCATGCAGCGCCTGTGGAGTGTGGAAAGTTACTGGAGCGCAGCCGCGCACGTCTCTCACAAGGAACGTAACGGCAGTGATTGACAAGCCAGAGGGCCAATCGTTTACGCAATGATCGCGTAAACGATTGGCTGATATTTTTAAGGCCCTACCTCGTGCACAGGTGATGTATATTAATATTATTACTTTCAGTGCACCTAATAAATAGTCTTTTATCCGTTAGTAAAGACAGTTTCAAGTAATATTGCAAAAAATTTATAAAACAAAACATCCTCTTTAGCACCTTTAAATGCTGATGAAGTGACTTTCAGAGCAGCTCTGGAGATTTGTGCGTTCATATAGTGAGGCGACAGAGGACGAAAACACCGCGAGCGTCGCACGTGCCTCACCGTGTGTGCGCCTCCGCGCGAGTGTGTGTGAGGCAGTGTGAGGTCAATGAACTGCGCTTCCGCATCATTCGTTTCGGAGGAACACAGGCATGCAGGATTCATGTTTAAATAGTCTTTTTAAGGTTTAATATTCACAAACAATAGTCTATAACGCCGTACCTGTTTCGTGACCTGGCTGGCCATCTTCTCTGTAAAGTGCTTGTGCTGGCTGATTCTGTGGAACAACTCACCGCCTTCCATCATTTCCATGACAATCAGTAACCTTGCCCTATCAGAAAGAGGTACAGAAAACAGATTATTTATATTTTTAGGTAGTTGTACAGTCTTAAGACAGTGTTTCTACTGATCTATGTTGGACTCCACTACCTTGGACTGGACTCATGAGGAAACTGTACACTGTTGGCATACACCTCCATTATTTTAACAATGTTGGTGTGAGAGGCACACATCATATGAAGCCGAACCTGCAAATTAAATCACAGCAGTGAATTTAAAGCTGCACTTGGAGATGTTCAGAGAAATTTCAACTTCACAGCCTCTGCTGGAGACAGACGGATGCTGTTATTAAACGGGTAGTTCACCCTAAAATGAAAATCAAGTCTTACATTACTCTAAAATCTCTAACACTGAAAGAAAGACAAGTTCCTCAAATAAAAGAAATCCAATCATGCACATCAACTCAGTACCTCATTGCGTGCTTTGGGTCTGTCAATCAAGATCTTCAGGGCAAACCGTTCTTGCGTCGACTTCTTTACACACACCCTGAAAACAGCAATACATCTGTTCATGTCTCAACTCTGTAAAGCCTGACTTTTTATACTTTTTTTAAACTAAACACTTTAGTGAATCCTTTAGCTTAGACAACATAAAAAAATAAGTAAGTTTGCAAAAAAGTTTTATTTGTTTTTTGAGTATCAAATTTGGCTCATAATTTATAATACAGTGAGAATTTGGAGCTCATAGTTGAGGAGGATTAAGGCCAAAACGGAACAGAAATTTGCAATTTGGTGCAGCTGCTGATATTTATATGGCCAAAAATTAAGATTAAATTTTGTAATTTAAATACCGCAACAGTATAGCAGACTACTTGCATAAAATGCATATAAATATCAGTCATCACTCTAGATCTGCCAATAATATGTCTGAATAAGATGGTATTTAAATGCTTAGATTTATAATCAAAGCTCTGTAGTTTTTAAATACTGCAATACAATGATGATTAAGAGATGAACAAATAAACCTTAATTAAGCCTGATGATCATATTTAAGACTCACAAATGAACATGATTTTTCTAAAAAATTATGAATAATAAAGAAAAAATAAGTTGCTTCAGTCCAATAAATTTTCATCTTAAAACATTACTTACAATATAAAAGTTATTTTTACATTTCATAAAAATCTGTAAAGATTTCACAGCAAAAGAGAATCACAAGCTGAAGATGGACATTTTTATATTTAGCAGAATGCTAGTTCTCAGAGACGCACTAATTAAAACACTGTTTCAGGCAATGATTTCAGTCCAAAACTATTTTGGCTCAATTTAAAAATTGCTGAAGTTAGGAAATTTCAGCGCATCACTACTACATTTAATATGACATGCAAACCGGCCTTATTTTTTCAACCCTGTCAGTTTTCTTTCTGACAATAATCCCAATTCAATAGAAGCATGAAATCTATCATATTATTTGAATGTACTCATGATGAAAAGTTATACCTCACAGGACCACTGATCCCAGCTCCCAGCTTCTGTGTCCAGTTGATGTTATACTCTTCCAGGATGGAAGTTTCCTATAGCAAGAATATACAGAGCATTTGGGAACAGTTCGATTCACTCCACCAACATTACTTAAACAGTACATATAATTATTATTACACATTAATGTAAACTTGATTATTTTGCCTTAAGTACATGTTACAGTGTTTTTTATATATATATATATTTATATATATTTATATTATAGATTAGATAGATATAGATAGATAGATAGATAGATAGATAGATAGATAGATAGATAGATAGATAGATAGATAGATAGATAGATAGATAGATAGATAGATAGATAGATAGATAGATAGATAGATAGATAGATAGATAGATAGATAGATAGATGCACTGGAATGTAAGTTTAAATAATGTTTGTTGTATGTAAATGCATGTTTCTATGTTATTCTTTTCAGTTATTTGTTGGATATGGGCCTAAGGGTCTGAAATAAATACATAAATGAAATATATTGTGATTCTCAATTTAAAAGAATCTAGCCTCTCAGCACTTAATTGTATAACACTAACAATGACAAGAAATTACAGAAAATACAAATATTAAAGACTAACTGGACAGTTGAAATAAATGTTGTAAGCCCATATTAAACAAGGATTATGTGGCGTTTAGAGTGTAAAAACAATCCTCTGCAGGCATGTTATAAATCATAAAGAACATTAAGTGTACAATTCAATACATTATGTATTGTTTTGTTCAATTAAACCATACGATTACTTGTTTTTCATACTTTACTTGAATCAATTATTATTGTGTTATTGCCATTATATATTTATTTTAAGCCATATGTGTTAGTGAATGTGTTTTGTTGTTTAAGCACCTTTATAATGATCGAGTTAGCAGTTGAGCTATATGCGCGCGCCATATTTGATTACGCCGCGGTCAGGTGAATAGATCTGTCGGATTTACACTTGAATTCTTCCACTTCTTTCAAAATACACGGATGGATACGTGCCCGGTGAATTGTTGGGAGAAGAACAGGGTAAACTTTATAGACCCCTTTGGAGCAGACGTCACAATTACGTCACTTGCAGCTGTGCGCGCATAGTGGTTGCTGAAAAATAGCGGTAGCAAGTGGAGGAAAATGTGCAAAATCCACAGAAAAAGAGAAAATGTTTTGTTGTGCCTCTGGATGTTGGAATCGGAATGCAAAAAATATAGTCTTCATTTTTAAAGAAAACCATCATTGAAAACATCCTCTGAAGCTAAACGTAGACGTTTCACAGACTGGACTGATGACACCTGCAAGGATTGCTCTAAGTTACTATTAAAGCAGGAATTTGATGTAAACAGTAAGTCTACATAATAGTTCAGAGGACATACATACATAGCAGTTACAGCATGAAATAATAATTAAACCTATAACATTTTACATAGATAACTTTTAAAGAGTCACAATTTTGACTTTTTTTTTCTTGCATTTGCGTGTTTATTACTCCCAGTTCGGACTTTGAGATTATTTCAGAATTCTGAGGGGAAAAAAGTCAGAATTGCGGGATTCAATTCAGAAAAGACAGAATAACGAGTATATTTCACAATTCTGTTTTTCTTTGTAAGAAATGTGAGATATAAACTCGAAATTAATTTTTTTTTATTTCATGGCTTCCATAGACTGCTCAACTGTCATTTTCAGCAACCAGGTAGGCTCCGGCCACAAAAAAACATCATCGCTGTTTGGGTTTGGGTTAAAATTGGTCTAAAGTTGCTTGCCTTACAGTATGTATCTGATATGAATAGAACATGTTGTCTAATTATAATGGAAAGGATTATTACTGAGGCTTCCATAGACCAGGGGCGGAGCCAGGGGGTGATCGAACATGGCCACCCCGCTCACAATTGCTGTTTCTGTCTACTTTTTTTGTTGACAAGAATTGCGTTTATTTAAACGCAGAGCCGCCTCTTTAAGACCCCGAAAAATGGGAGACTTTTCAGACGCGCACTCCAACTTCGCCTCAGCGCCAGGAGCAAGTCAAACACGCGCGGAAACGATACAGGTGCCGAATGAGCTTCGGCAGAACAACGGTGAACGGCGAACATTATATATATCTATAGCTTACGTAAATGTTTCTCAGCTGGTGACCACGCACTTTTCAATCACGCGCAAATATGGTGCGCTGTACTCACTATAAATGCAACGTCGTAGTTTTGTCGTCAATTAAGTCATGAAATAACAAAAAGCGATTAAAGCTGCGTTAAAACTGCATGCATGTAGGCCTATATATGCGTCACATGGCTCTGGACTGAAATATTCTGCTATGTGAGATCACAATATAAGGCACAAGCTTATATGTAATTTTTTTAAATAAATGTGAGAACTGTGCATTTGTACTAGAAGATGCTAATTTTGCGTTGATTTATAAAGTACAAATAAAAATGTATCACATTTAAGTGTATCAGAAAATGGGAATTCAAAAGAGAACATTTTTTTTCTATGTAGGCCTACTAAGTTTAATTTTAAGTATGATAGAACTGTTGCAATTATTTATTTTGACAATACAGAAAGTTAAACATTTAGTGTTTACTTTTTTTGGTTACTTTTCGAAACAGACAAACTCAGAATTGTTGAAGAGTTAATTGATTATAGATAAAATTCAATGAAGGCTGAATAATCTTTGAAGTACAGTATGTAGTTATCGTCTCATCCATGGAGATGCAACATTGAAAAACAAGCTATTGGGGGTTCTGAGAACCAGAAGTGACTGAAGTTTAAATTTAGCTATAGTGTGTAACCTCTTTATAAATATTCCTGCAAGCGAGGAATGGATTAAAAAAAGAAGAAGAAAAAAAAAGGTCAAATCCACTCAGCATTCCATGATCTTAATTAATATAAGTAGGCTAAAAACTAACTGTATTCATTTGTGTTGTAGGCACAGTCTAGTACATTATAATCAGACTAATTTTTATGTTGAAATAATGAAGATTTCTGTGCCACCCCAGACTGGTTGCTGGCCCCTGCCTGGCCACCCCAATGAAAAAATCCTGGCTATCAGTGTATATTTTACAAACTCTCAATGTATCGTTACTAGTACTTGTGTATTTAAATATCTGAAATCTAAAAGAAACATCATGTGACTGAAACACTGAATAGCTGTCATAAATGTCATGGGGGGGGGGGGGGGGTCTGGCGCGATTACTCGAGGAATCGTACTCGATTATTAAAATAATCGTTAGCTACAGCCCTAGTGTGTATATAATGTACTAGTTCATTGTAAGTAATGCAATCATCAATACATCCATGTGTGGTGTGTCTAATGTAGCTGTAAAGACAAAGATATTCTGACGTCACACAGCGGGCGCGCGCGAGTGTATTCATATCGATTCATATAAAGGTACGCGTGAACGCGAGCGCCATCGTGCGTCTCAAATATGCAGTGCAGTGAAAATGACCTCAGACGACATCAAAATAAATACTGTAATATTCTGTCATACTAGAACACAGTGTTCATCTGGTTACTAGGCTGACAGTTTTGTTCATTTAATGTTTTCCTTAGTGGAATCTTTAAGAAAATATACACAAACAATTTGTTTTTAACTTAAACTGAAATTTCATGTCAATGATGTGATTTATTTTTGTTAGTAGAGATGTGTGACAAGCAGGACAATGTACAGACAGCAAACTTTCTGTGGGCAGCAGAACTCGTTCTTTAAGTTAATGGAAACAGTGTTAATAGAAGTTACAGAAATGTAAAGACTTAACTGTTTACTTTTGTTGATGAATTGGAAAGCTTACCTTGATGAACCTGTCCACGCTGGAGTCCTCGGACATGATGTTGGTCGTGATCTTCTCTTTTTAGCTTCGACAGCTCGATCATGAGCGATCTCACCCTAATCTCGATGATGAACGAACTCCACTAAGCGCTAAGAAGCCAGGTCAGGTACACTTTCCATGCTGTCCGATGAACTTTTGAACACCATCGCTTTTGTGCTCGAAAGGCATTAAATGTAAGCCACTGTCAAACTCCACCAGACATGAAGACGAGGCTAAGCGCGTCCGGCTAACATCTCACACGCGCTTCACGGGCTAAAGTAGCCCAGACCAGCCAACACAGACACGGCTGTTCCTCCAAACACTAACTACACTGATGTTGACAACTGAGCCACTAAACCGATGAAGGACAAAAAGAGGTAATGTCTTTAAGAAGCAGCTAGCTATGTAGCTCGCGTTCACAGCAGATGCTAACTCTCGCTCTCATCGCGTCACGCGCGCGTCCTGTGTCTCTGCTGGCCTGTCCGGGGTTCAGCGATCAACAGTGTTTGGACCAGCACCATAGACACCGAATACTGTCCGAGGATTGTTTGCTAAGGTGCTAGTGCTACCTTTGATCCACAGCTGAGGAAGATTGTTCTTCTGTATTACACGCCACATTCTGCCAGCAGCGCTCCAGGCGCATTCCGCCACCTACCGGCGAGGAGCGACATCAAAACAAACCCAGCCTGCAACATCCACGAACATTTCCACAAAAGCACAAAACGCTGTTTACAGTGGGAAAAGGTTCTTTATATTTTTAAAATGTTCTCCCTACTATGAAAAATGTTCTATGGGGATCCAAAAATGGCATCGATGCCCCTTTTGGAACTAAAAAAAAAAAAAAACAAATAAAAAAAATAAATAACCCTAACCCTAAAATAACACATTTTTAATACAAGTCTATTTGTATAATTTTCTGTTAAAAATTCAATAATTATGATGTGTTTGGTAGTGTCTAGATTAGTTTCATATTTCCTGATCAACAGATTCTAAACACAATTAAAAGTACAAAATCACAAATAAATATAATGAGATGCACAAATAAATTAACAAAAACATCAAATGGGATTTGCCTGTACTATAGTAACGTCATGGTACCAAATGATTAGATATTAGATATCCATCTATTAACGTGAAAAACAGACACCTCTAAGAATACACCAGTTTTACCATATTTACCAGATGAAGGAGAGAATGCAAACATTGTGTTGAGTATTTCTAAAATAAATAAATTAATAAAAATTAAAGCATTGTGAGCCATTTGTATATTGTATGTGTAACACTGAATACTGGTAAAGTTGAGCTTACAGACAATTACTGATACAAACAGGCTGATATTGGTTTGCAAAGTATAAACAATTTCTACTTCCTGTATGCCACTATTGAAATAAAAACTGTAAAAATGAAGAAATATAACAGCCAATACTCTTTTTCAGGTAGGCGATCTCCTAAATAAATAATTTAATCAATGGCTTGACTAGATTATTCTGCAAAATCACAGAGACTGTTCAATTTTTATTTTCTTCTGTATGTTATTACAAAGAATATTATCAGAAAAGGACAAATATTTATGTGCATTAAGAAAAATGAACAAATGAATAATAACAAATTGGAGCATTTATTACACAAATCATCTCATTCATGCAAATAATTGTGGTGATTAGGCCATCTATATAATGCTGGAATTAAACAGAATAAAATCAACACAATACAGATTTTCTCTTCTTTTTTCCAGGCGGATAATCGTAACTTCTGTAACTTATCATCACTGTTAGAAAACGTATATGTATTATTTTCAGTGCACATTACTTGTGTTTATGGAATCAGAGTAATGTAGATTTCAATAATGTCTGGCACACGCTTCTTTAAATGAATTCCTCCATTTATGAATTTTTCTGAGGAACCTTAATTGTAACCTGTGAAGGAAAAAAAATCGAGTGCATGGTTAATGACAGCTGCAATACACAGATCGTTGCCCAAATATACATCTAAAACACGTACAAATAAACAGTAAATATATAAGCATATCTTAACCTACTTGACATCTTGTAATCGCTTTGGGCAAATGAAGATCATAATACAGATAAAAGTATGACAGTTAAAGTTTACAATAATGAGTTCATCCTGCATAATGAGTGTTTCTGATGGGAAAACCTTACCGTTTTGACCTCGGTGTAGTTGTCCAGTCCGTACTGTCCTAACTCACGACCGATGCCTGACGCCTTGTAGCCTCCGAAGGGAGCCTGAGCTCCGAACACGTCATAACAATTAATCCTGATCAAATCGAACGACAAGCACAAGCACATGTGAACACGTTTCACTGCAGCATGAGGTCTGATATTCCAATATCCAAGGTATCCATTTTCCTGAAATAATGAAGCAGCTCTCACGCTCACCACACAGTGCCGGCGCGCAGGCCGTTGGATATGTAATGGGCCTTGTCAAGGTTCTGGGTGAAAACAGCAGCTGCAAGGCCATATTTGCTGTCGTTGGCTCTCTCGATCACTTCTTCTAAAGATTTAAACTTCAGAATTTGCATTACAGGTCCAAAGATCTGACAGCAAAGAAAGGGAATAGCATGTTATATATTTTACTGGATGTAAATCTGAGAGTAAAATAAAACAAATACAATTCATGAATAAATATGGAAATATATGTATATATAATTTATGTTTAGAATGTATCACGGGAAGATAAACAATGTGAAATGGTGTTTTATGTTCATTCTTTAGGGAAAACTTGTTAACATTAGTTAACATGAACTGACCACTTCTAAAGCATTTATTAATCTTAGTGTTTCAACATTTATTAATTCATTAAAATCAAAAGTTGCTTTAATTATTTGTATTTTAATTACTTAATGGACCAGAGCTAACATTAACTAACAATGTATATTTTGTATGTTTTTTTGCACAAGCATGTATTTTTGCATATGATCAGAATATCCCGAAAGGTTGGCTGGATTTCTTAATCTCAACCATTCAAGTCATCTAATGTATTTAGTTAATTATTTCAATCATGACAACTCTCTGAATAGTTTTAGCATGTTATTGAATATGGCAGTGTTAATGTTTTTGGTCATGTCAGAATAGATCTGCTGCTGCTGACAGACACACATGTGATCATAAATACACACGCATCAGTCCTGCAGCAGACAGGTGGAGGGTTCAGAGGAGCTCTGAACTGAGAGCTGCAAATCCTGATCTTTGAAATGCGTGTCCCTTTCCTTAGTAATGCGTTAAAAGTTTATCTACACACACCTCCTCCCGAGCAATCGTCATGTCATCCTTAACATCCCCGAAGACAGTAGGCTGGATGAAGTAACCGCGGTCAGCCGCCGCCCCGCCGCCGCACATGAGCTTGGCGCCCTCACGCTTCCCACTGCTGATGTAGCCGAGGATCTTCTGGAACTGTTCCTCGTCGACCTTTCAGGAAGAGAAGAAATACTAATGGATGCAATATCACAGAACTGTTGATTGAGTGATTCAGAAATGTTACATTTATGTTCTTTAAAGATGCTTTCACACCAAAGCAACCCACAATACAGTGCATTTAATGTTAGCTGCAGTTATCAGGATGGGTAACTGAAAGCACCTAATGGCATGAAGAAACCCACAACTGTTACAACAGGGTGATACACGACTACACTGCGGCATTATCCAAGTACTTGTCAATAGTTGAACACAAAATATTAATTTGACATTTTCATTATCTCAAAATGAAGTAAACTGTTGCCCCGTTCTATTTCTGATGAACTCCATGATTTAAATGTAATACAATAGGATTTTCCTGCTGAAAAAAAAACACTGTATACAAAGAACAACCAAATTAATGTAAGAAAATAAGAAGTCAATGGGATATCCTCACACACACACACACATTCATATACACAAACATAAACACACACACACATTCATATACACAAACACACACACACACACACACACACACACACACATTCATATACACAAACACACACACACACACACACACACACACACACATTCATATACACAAACACACACACACACACACACACATTCATATACACAAACACACACACACACACACACATTCATATACACAAACACACACACACATTCATATACACAAACACACACACACACACACACATTCATATACACAAACACACACACACACACACACAC
>NC_090233.1:15764339-15834339 GCF_024489055.1 Chanodichthys erythropterus | reverse complement strand
CAAAACCTGGAAACAAGCGAATTTTTTGAATGGGTTTTTGGTTAAAAAGCTAAAATAAGGTCTGTGGTTCACACAAGCTCAAGATATTTTCACATTTTATTCTACTGCATAAAATACATCAGTAATACCCCCTTTCAAAAGTTCAAAAAGTTTTTACATGATTTGTAAAAGGCTAACAAGTGTTTAAATGGCACTACAGAGTTTGTCGGGGACATTAAACAGCTCAACTCATCTACTCACTAGTCGCTTTCTCAGTTTATAGTCTCGCTCTTGAAAACTATTCCAACTCAAACTTTCATAGAAAAGATTTTTTCAATAAAGACTGAAAGAGTTGACTGAAGATTAATGATGATGACGTGAAGTCATGTGACTGTGGTATAGTTCATTTATAGGCTGTGTTTAGTTTTTTACTACTGGTGATCATATTTTGGCTTCAAACATTATCATGATGAATAAAACATGCAAGAAAAACTTTTTTGGGACATTTTTGGTATTTTCTGCAATAACCCAAATGTCAATGAAAAAAAGTCTACTGAGTTTTTGTCGAGGGAAGCAGGGTGATGCGAACCTCCTGCAAAAAAACTTCGTCCCTGCAGCTCTCCATACATGACAAAAACTGTTAAATGTGTTATTTTAAGTGCAAACATACAGAGGTTATAGAGGAAATCAAACACCATCACACCGAACAGGTCAACTCATCACATTCACAGCCTCATTGAGCTCTTACAAACAATTCTAACCCTAACGTTTAGGAAAAATGTTTTTTAATAAAGGCCGAAAGAGGCTTAGTGATTATGTCATGTAGTCATGTGACCATGGTGTAGTTCTTTTATAGCCTATGTTTAACTTTTTATTTCTGATGACTGTATTTAGGCATCAAAATTCATAAAAGCTGTGCCTATTGGGTTTTTGTCGCGAGAACTAGAGTGATGCGTACTTCCGGGTTGGCCTAGAAAAAAATTCATCCCTGCACATAACAAAAAGAGTTAAAGATTATTTGAAAGATTATGATCACCTCCTTGATCAGGTTGGCAACATAGAGGGCAGTGAGCGGCGTCTGCTCCGCCACCTTCATCACCACTGTGTTTCCTGTAGCCAGCGCAGGGCCGAGCTTCCACGCCTGCATCAACAGAGGGAAGTTCCACTGGAGGCACATAGTCCACAGGAGACGACATGTGAAAGACAGAAATATATCATATCACTTGGCAAATACATATTGCATTCTGAAATTCCAGAAGCATATTCTTACGGGGATAATTTGGCCACACACTCCAACCGGCTCATGCCTTGTGTAGCAGAAGTAATCACCATCGATCGGAATGGTTTTCCCCTCCCATTTGTCTGCCCAGCCAGCATAATACCTAAAAACAGAAAAAGATTGAATTCATCCCCGTTATCAGATTCAAATGCACACTAGTCTCTATAAACAACCTTTGGATCTACTGAAATCAGATCACAGACTATAAAGCTTGAAAGTGCAACATATGATGCAGACCGAAACATATATGCCATTTCTGAAGGAAATATTTCTTTGTTTGTTTTGAAAAGAAGGAAAATAGCCATTTAGGAGATTCATTATGCAACACAACAAAGAAATATCCAAGTCGTCACTCAAGAAAACATTTAGGCCTAAATTTTAATATTTATGTATTTGAACTGCATTTAAAATTTCCATCCATTACATTTATTCCACATAAACAAATCAACTCAATGATGAACATGGTTAAAACACATAGTTGTGGAAAAGCAATATTCAATTAGTTTAATTGTATGAGATTGAACCTGGATTTATAAACCTGGCTATTGTGTATTTAAAACACATTGGGCTTATTAGTACTATAACAGAAATAAGAAATTAAGTTTATTTTGTTTATGTGAAAAGTGTAATCCAAATGTATGGATGTAAGTTCACCTCAAGCATTTGACCACCATGGGCACGTCCACGCTGTAGGAGATCGCATATGGTTTTCCATTGTCAAGAGTCTCTAGTTCCTATCGAAACAAAATACAGATAATATTAACATGAGGTGGTATTATTGTAGATCAAGAATAAATCTGTACAGATATGATAACTGAATGTTTCAAACTGCATTTACCAACGAAAGATCATTTTTTAACATGAGGTTCACAGGACCAATGAACTAACAAATTATGGCACCAAAAGTCATTTTTTCTCTCTAAACCCCGCCTTTCGGAGAGCCAGCTCTGCTCTGATTGGTCATAGTCTGTTGTGATTGGTTGGTTCATTAGCATATCTGAATTCCAGCTCTGGATCTTCCTCACACTCTCATCCTTCAGAAGTGCATCTGTGCTTTGGCAGCAGAAAACAGCATCTTCTCAACACGTCGACAACACGAACCAAACTCTTCCTGTCTCAGCCTCAACTACAGTGATTGAGGGTCAAAGCAGACGTTGTTCACAGGCAGCCAATGAACACCACAGGCTGACATTATGCAAATTAGTTACAAACCTCTGTAGGTTCGAGCAGGACATAAGACTGGAATTACTGACGACTTGTTTCAGGCAGTTCAGAATCGCTCCTTCCTTTTCAATACAATAACTCCATTTATCTGCACTTTGATCTTTGAAACTTGGCAGAGCTTTTACATTCACAAACAGCTTTATTTCTCACTGCATGGAAGGTAATAACAGAAGGAGAATAATAGAGGCACTAATGCAAACCTGCTGCAGTGATGGGAGGAACAAGACTTTCTTAAAACTTCATCTGAATCAATTAGACCAATCACTGGAAAACACTGATGTCTTCAGCAGGCAGTGCACCTGATTCTTAGTCTGTGATTGGCCAGAGGCATACTAAAACTATACTTTCACGCATTCAATAAATCAGCTCAAAGTCTATAAGGCAGCACACAGGACAAAGGTTGAGTGACTCACAGCTAAATAGGCAGCGTCTCTCTCTATGCAGTCTGCTAATCGGCTCAAGAGCAGCCCACGATCTGACGCGTCCATTCGTCTCCAGGGAGACCCGAGCTTAAAGGCATCTTTGGCAGCCTTGACAGCTTTCTCCACGTCCGCCTGTATGCAAAACAACAAACATGGGAGAGAAACATAGACTGAAATTTTCATGCAAGAATCCATAAGGATGACAATTTGTGAGAAGGATTCAGGACAATTAATGCAACTTTGATTTTACTTGCCCAATCAGGCTGTATTTCTGTACTGACAGCAATATGTGAAACACTCTGGAGAAAGACAAACAAACGGCCCACTTTCAAGCACATAGTGTCAGTGGAGTTCATACCTGTGGCCGAGTCTTCATTAAGTTATGCTCATTACACTGTGTTTGTGAGGTAACGTTAGTTCAGTTAAGCAGGCTATCAGATATGTGTTAAATAAATATGCAAAGCTATTTTTAATACAAACTGACGTAGGAAAGTCAAGCAGACGCATTTTTATCAGTGAGAGCGGGGAGGGTGTTTGTTCAAGTCAAGTCTGATTTACAGAGAACTGGAGAAGAATATATTATAAACAAAATAATGATTTTTGAAAGTTATGATTTAAATTTTTTTTTTTTTAAGTGTGTAAATTACTTCAACTTTATCAGGCAAATAGTACAGGTGAGTACATAATCATTTTAATTCATCCCTCGTTTCCTTTTTTTTTTTAAAGGGTTAGTTTATCCAAAAATTAAAATTCTGTCATTAATTACTCTCCCTCATGCCGTTCCACACCTGTAAGACCTTAGTTCATCTTCAGAACACAAATTAAGATATTTTTAATGAAATCCGAGAGGTTTATGACTCGTCCAATATAATCAACACCTTCAAGGTCCAGAAAGGAACTAAAGACATCATTAAAACTAGGGATGCAGCGATACCATTTTTTAAGGACTGAGTATGAGTACTGATATTTTTTTCCTGGTACACGCCGATACCGATGCCTATACATTTATTTATTTATTTTTTGTTGTTGTTTGTTTGTTTTGGTGATGTTGCAGTTTTCAAGCACAACACAGTGAGACTAATGAATGAAGAACAGCTTCTTTATTATTAATCCAATGAAAAAAGTAATAATTTTGAAAGTATATATAATATATATATATATATATATATATATATATATATACACAAGTATTGGGTTTGCGATATAATTTGTTTGGGTTACATTTGTAGTTAAATATACTAGTGCTGTTTAAAGACAGATGCTGATTTCTAACAGATGCACTTTAACCATTGTTTAACTTGCACTAAAACAGGTTCAATATATTGCTGAAAGTGTTGTACTTGCTTCTAATGTGGTCTTTTCTTCTAATATCTGAAATCTGGCATCCTCTTTTGTATGTACATGAATTCGCATCCAATGAAATTGCTGAACTCAACTCACACATATACTCTACACAACTCTAACACAGCTTTTATACATTACATAGCTATCATGTTGCTTCAAAACACTTGGTCCGGTTCATTGAATTGCATAGAGAAAACAGATCTTGATGTTCAGCCGGTTTAACCAGACATGACCTGACCAAATGAAAAGTGCCCAAATCCCTGGGAGTTTACCAGCTAAGACCAGCTGGTTTAAGACATTTATCAAACGTCTACCTTATCCCCCTCTGCGACGTGACAGATGACTTCACCAGTAGCAGGATTGATGGTTGGAAAGGTTTTCTTGCTTTCTGCGTCGTGCCACTCATTGTTAATGAAGATCTGCAGAGAAAAAAAGAGGCACATTGACATGCTCTGAAGTCAAAGCCAACTTTTACTGTTATTTTTTCACTTTGCCAATCAATAAACAAAAACATGATAGAGCAAATAATTATACAGCACTGGCAGTGAATTATGACGGCTAAAACTAGGGCTGCACGACATGGAGGTAAACAGTGGTATGCGATAACTTGAGTAATGTGATGTCAAAACAATTTAAAGTGTGTCAAAACCATTTTAATTAGTTTCAAGTATATTCCAGTGTGACGTCCCTGTCAGCTGTTATTTGTCTTCCTCTTGGCGGTCAGCTTTTGTCCTGTGCTGGATGAAGTGCCGCTCTCTAGTCATCATGTCCGTACCTTTGGACTCGAGATGGGCTTTGTATCGATTCATTTTAAGCATGACTGTCAAATAAAGCTCAGGGCCATAATCACAAAACATCTCTTAAGGCTAAAAGTAGATCCTAACTTGCCAATTTAGGAGAAACTCTTAAAAATAAAATTCTTATTGTTTAAATCTTGTTTTCTTGATTTACTGTGAGTACCATGTTTTACCCTGAGTAATATCAATCTGGTTTACTGCAGTGTCTCACAGCAGCCGCCGAGCGAACACAGAGTAGCACGATAACAACTTTCAACACACATATATCTAATATGATAAACAGCGCTGCGTTACCCCATATACGCTTGACCAGAAGAAGTGGCGGCTGTGGCATAATAAAAGCCCTGCTGCTCTCGAGCCGTGTGTCGCGCTCGTCTCTCATTAGCAATCGCTCCAGCGGCTTTCAGCCTTTATACTACAGCAGCACTCTTCAAGTAGTCTCATTCGAGGGCCGGATTATCAAATCAAAAATTTGAGGTGGGCGGGAAGGTAAAAAATTATTATATTAATTATTAAGCTTAAATGAAAATATTCTCACAGTGACACTTGGTAAGCACAGGTAAAACCATACGTGACTACTCACTACCACTGTCAATGATATTATATTATGATATGTTATATATGACTATAAAAACACAAACTATACACACCTCCATAAAGAAATTAATTGTATAATCCCCTACCCACCTAATAAATATATTGCAATATAAATGGCTATAACATAGTTTTCAATATAAATATCCCAGATTTCCACAAACCATGGTAATTTACTACAGTTTATTCATGGTAAATGCCGGGATTTAAAAGTCGGTAACACTTTCTATGAAGACCATGCTTATAATAAATTATAGGCCCAATATTAATTATTTATAAGTATTAGTATTCTAATATATTTATATATAAAATATATTTATAAAGACTCATTACGACATATACTGCATTATAAGAACAGTTATAGATACATTTATAGTATTTTTTTATAATTACTTATAAGCCATGCATTTGCTTTTTCAATGTGCATGTTCACAATCCATTATATGCTGATTTATAAATTATCAAATATAAAATAGTTCCAGAGACAGTTGTTTACTGTACCAATTAATTATTATGTCTTTATGGCTAATGTTTGCCGGATTTTGCCCATGGGCCGCCGGATGACGAGATCTGTACTACAGTAATGTTAATGAATCTTTAATACATTAGCTCATCCATGAACATGATTTTTGCCCGTTTCCTGCAGGATTATTTTTCAGCGACTGTAGATGTGAAGATAACACATCCCATGATTCCGTGAAATCAAGGCGCCATCAAACTACAGCTTTGTTTTGAATAAGTGACCTCTAGTGGTGAAAATTACATATTGTACCTTTAAATCGTAAAAGTATTAAAACCATTCTATTATTGTAAGCCACTGTGGCTTGAACATTGCAATAAATACAATAAATGCAGCTGTAATATTTATAATAAATGCAACATCAGGCAGCCGTAGCTAAAGCAGTACATTATAGACTATAAGATCCGTTCATGCTTTGATGCGTGTTTACACAGCTTCAAAGACTAAGTTAGGGCTGGGCGATATATCGAATGCTTTTGTCACGCGCATTTAGTCAGTAAAGCCGGTTCCCTGATTACCGCTAAATCGCCATCACCTGCTTTCAAATGAAACGGCATTTAATAGACAGGGCCGTAGTTCACTGATAAGCCACGCAATATCGCATTCAATATCGACGGCGATTCATATCATATATTGAACGCGATATTGCGTGTCTTATCAGTGAACTACGGCCCTGTCTATTAAATGCCGCTTCATTTGAAAGCAGGTGATGGCGATTTAGCGGTAATCAGGGAACCGGCTTTACTGACGAAATGCGCGTGACAAAAGCATGCGATATATCGCCCAGCCCTACTTTAAGTGTTCAAGTTAAAGTGTCTTTTGGGAAATACTAGACTGGGTAAACCCAGATTAGCCTGGAAACCCGTACATTCATTTCTGCTGCGTCTGTTACACTTTTGCGGGAACCAATCACAGACTGGCTTATCCACCTTGCTCACTATATTGGCGGGTACAGAGCTCTTTCGATGGCTCTGGGCGGGTATAACACGATGACATCTCTCGCACGACCGTCAATCCAATTCCTTTTAACCTCTCAACGATGCTGAATGCCTTCTTTAGTTTAGCAAACAAATTGCTCGCGTGGATGTAAATACCGATCTCTTTCATGTGTTTTTGCACAACCTGCAAAAATCGCTCGATGCCATTGCTGCTTCTGCAAACCGCTGATCAATGCTACAAACCAATACAAACTAAACCTGTCTGGAGTTTTCGCATCGCTCTGCAAAAGTACGTCACCCGGATCGTTGATCTGATTGGTTGAAGGACTATCCAATTGCGTGAATAATGCTTGTTGATCACGCCTCTTATGCAGTAGGAAATACATAGCAAACTCCAGATAGCCAGACAAGGAAATTACAGTATTTAATTTTTTTTATAAGAAAACACTGCTTGTTCTTCAGCAGCGAGTTTTTGGAAGAGATACATTGAGCAGTGATATTTGGCATTCATTTCCAAGTAACAATGAGGAAGATGTGGCAATATTAAACAGTTAATTTAAAGGAAAGTTATTAAGAGCAAAGTTCACAATGGGTGTAGATCATTGTGATTATGTGTCTATTGATTAAAGAATCAGTCCAGGGGTTGAGAAAGCAGTAAAGATTAGAAGTGTTTTCCTTCTCTCTGAATATTACAGGTGCTCTAAGTGATGTCACGTGTTTTTAGGCCAAAACATTTTTTGTCACATACAGCAAACATCTCCTCACTATGCGCTAGCTGCCTGTCCCCTGAACACACTGTAAAAAAACACGGTCTCTGTAGTCGACACAAGCTCCAAAAACGACAATAAAAACAAACTGGTGCAGTCTGGACCACGAAACATAATAAACACGCTCCAGCCAATAACCGACAAGAATGATTTTAAATGCGCGTTCATGACTGTTTCAGGAAGCACTGAGGGGAGGAGGAGGAGGAGGAGGAGGAGGAGGAGGGTCTAGCTTGCCTCTGTTTAGTTTGACAACACTTCGAAAGTCAACAGGAAGTTACACCACCCAGGATCACTTAGAGCACCTTTAACTCATATTAACCTCCTAGAGCACCAGATACTTATTCCTGTCAAAGATATTGTCAAATTTATCATTCAGAGATTTACAGAGCACTTCGAGTATTATTTATGAAAGGGGAGGGAGAGAGAGGGAGAGAGAGAGAGAGAGAGAGAGACTTTTAAGGGTCTATTTATTTACAAAAAAATTAAAAAACTTTTAACGTTCACAATAATCACACAATAATTTCCAGAGGGGAATTTTTTTTTCCAAAAAGCCATCATTATCAACATTACAAAAACATTGATTTACTCCCCATTTGTTTTTAAACATATATCAAATATCATTGATCAAATTATAGAAAGTAAATTCTACCTTAATGTGAGATTTTGAGAGAGATGGAGAGAGAGAGATGGAGAGAGAGAGTGAGAGACAGAGGGAGAGAGATAGAGAGAGGGTGAGACAGAGAGAGGAAGATAGATAGATAGATAGATAGATAGATAGACAGAGGGAGAGAGATAGAGACAGAGTGAGAGACAGAGGGAGATAGAGAGAGAGAGGGAGAGAGAGAGGGAGGGAGAGGGAGAGAGAGAGGGAGAGGGAGAGAGAGAGAGAGAGAGAGAGAGGGAGAGAAAGGGAGAGAAAGGGAGAGAGGGAGGGAGAGAAAGGGAGAGAGGGAGGGAGAGAGGGAGGGAGAGAGGGAGAGGGAGAGAGGAGAGGGGGGGCGGGGTTTGACGACATGCCAAGTTCGTTAACCTGTTACACTAATGTAATGTAATGTCTTCTACACACACATTCAATCGCCACGATTCGACAACTGAATATCGTGAATATTACTCATCAATCATAAATGCACGTTTAATTAAGTTGCAATATTAGCGCAAGAGTCGAGATATATCACTATCTGCCTCTGTGAATAAACATGTGAATTAAAGTCTCGTTACCTTGTTGTAGTAAACATCTGGGTGAATGTTCGGTGCAGGAATCGAGGAATGCTGACATGCTGACACACGGAAAACTTGAGGAAAAGTTCGGGAAAACACGGTGCGCAGCATTTTCTCCTCGCTGCTTCAGCAGTGAACTGAAGATGAACTCGAGCTGCTGAAGGTGTTGCCAGATCTCTGACAGGAAACAAGTGTCATAAAACCAGCCCACTGTCACGCGTTTACCTAACACACTATAATTATTCCCCATCTCGCTATATTCCCTGTCTTCAGATTTATATCAGGATTCCGATAAATTGGCGGCGTTTACAACAAATAACCACTGAATGTCAAGCAATAAAAATAGTGTAAACTGGAGGACTTGGCAACTAACACGTAAAAGTCGTGATTAATTAAAAACCATTTTAGCGAAAATAAACTAATAATGTAATGAAATATAGTCATTTAAAAATAGTGAAATAATATAAATAAAATTAATAAATATAAATATAAATATAAATAAAATTTACATCTGCTGGTTTTTATTTTGGAAAAACGAATCACGTGACATCCCGAGACCATGAAAGTCATATGATTGCGCTTTAACGAACATGGCGTCGCATTTGTTTTGTGGCAGAGTGAACCTCAATATCCTGAGAGAAGCTGCGCGAAAAGACCTGCGCGAATTTTTAGATAAATGTTCGGGAAGCAAGGTAAAGCTTTTCACATTAATAAACATGCAGATTATTTTCTTACTCTGTCCTTCTCCTGCTGCCACTCTAGCGTTTATTCAAGCCTGCTGCCCGTGTACAACTGTGAACTTTGTTGTTGTGAAGTGTTATTACTGCAGATACTGTCAGTCCACATGTCACGTGTCTCCATCCTTTAATTCATGTGTTGTTGTTGTTTTATAAGGCCATTGTTTGGGACGAGTATCTTACTGGACCTTTCGGGTTAATTGCTCAGTATTCTCTTCTGAAGGTGAGACACTGTATTGTACCAATATATTTGCACTGTAGTTATTATTACAATTTACATGGTATAAGTATTATTTTATTCCTTCTCAAGAAGGTGATGGTCTTAATCTAATGTTTTAAAGGAACATGAAGTCGAGAAGATGTTCACTCTCAAAGGAGGTCGAATCCCATCCGCTGCCGTCAAGAATATTGTCTTCTTCGTTCGACCACGGCTGGAATTGATGGACATCATTGCAGAAAATGTTGCAAGGTAAGATTTATATCAAATCCGGAGAATCTTGTGGCAGGAGTGTCCAGCGTTACACTGAACAAATGGCACAAGTTTGAATAAAACTTCTCATAAAATTTGAACAAAAAGGTCACCTGTGATTGTGATGTGATGATGATGATGATGTAAGATTTGCCCTGCAGTGAGGATAAATTACAGCCACGAGATTTCCACATCCTGTTTGTTCCTCGCCGGAGTCTCCTGTGTGAGCAGCGGCTGAAGGAGAAAGGCGTTCTCAACTCCTTCACTAACATCGATGAGTACATTCTGGACCTGATTCCTTACGACGGAGACCTTCTGTCCATGGAGTCTGAGAGCTCCTTTAGGGTGAGACGACGCTTTAATCGCATTTATATTCTGGGTTTGTGTTCCTATCCAGAAGGCTTTGGCTAGAACTATCCATGGATCTCTGATGGGCATATTCAGCTTAAAGGGATCATATTATGATCAATTGATTTCTCCTTGATTTCTTTTAATTGATATTCCGATATGAACAATTGGATCTTTAATACATTCTTGTATTCATTTGTTTTTTTAATCAGAGTTGGATATTCAGTTTTTCTGATTTGTAGAAACCGTATTCAAAAAGATGATTAAAGCTAAGCTACAAAAATCTGTGAGTTTATATCAGCAAAGGTTAGTCAAGCTGTTCTTGGTTCTGGAGCACCTGTGACTCTCATATCCTTTTGAATAATCACTAGAGTTAAATTACACATCACAAATGTTCTGATCTCAGGAGATCCAATGTAATTCTCATCCCAGATGTTCTGTAAGTGGTACTAAGGGAAAACATTAGGTTTATGAAATGACCCGCTCTAAATGCAATATAAAGCTGATATATACTTGGAGATGTTTGCTAACTTGGTTTTCTTTTCTGAAGGAATGTTATTTGGAGAGCGATCAGACGAGCCTGTATCACGCTGCCAAGGGCCTCATGACTTTACAAGCACTTTACGGGACGATACCGCAGATCTTCGGCAAAGGAGAGTGTGCCAGGGTGAGCAAAACAAGCTTTGTGTCGTCTTTATATCGGCCGCTCTTCCTCAACATTAGATGCCATGAATCTCACAAACTTCATTTCCAGCATCTAGTACTGATGAATATTTGCACATAATAATAATAAAAGTATTTGTGACTTTTTATCTTACAAATCGACCTTATTTTCTCAATTGTAATATATGAACTTGCGATTGAGTTTTTCCACAATTCTGACATTTTATGCAAGTTTCTGTGAGTTTATATCCCAGTTTTTTTTTCTCAATTGCGAATTTAATTTTTTTTTTTTTTTTTTTTATATTTATATATATATATATATATATATATATATATATATATATATATATATATATATATATATATATATATATATATATAAAAAAATAAAAAAAATCGCAATTGAGAAAAATATATAAACTTGCAATTATTCAAATTTGGACTTGTTTTCTCAGAATGGTGAGATATAAATGCACAGTTGCAAGTAATAAAGTCTGAATCACAAGAGATATAAACTCAATTCTGAGAAGAAAAATCAGCTCATAATTCTGCCATTTTTTTCTCAATTGCAATTTTAACTCTCATTCTGACTTTGTAATTCGCAATGATGTTTATATCTCAGTTTTGAGAAAGAAATCTGAATTGTGAGATGTAGACTCGTGAGAATTGTGAGGGAAAAAATCGGATAAATGAGAGAAAGACCTTTTATTTTTTATTCTGTGGCAGAAATGCTCATTTGTAGTAGTGTGGTAAACTCTGTTTTGTTTTTTATTTCACTGGTTTATAGAAAGATGTGGTTTTATTTTCAATTGGATGCATTATGGGATTTTGCCGTGTCTCTCTCAGCATGTGGCCAACATGATGTTGCGGATGAAGAGAGAGTTTTCAGGTCATGCTCAAATCCTGCCTGTTTTCGATACTCTTCTCCTGCTGGATCGCAATGTGGATCTGCTTACACCGTTAGCCACTCAACTTACTTACGAGGGTCTGATCGATGAGATCTACGGCATCACCAATGGTACCTGAATTTAAAATGTGTGCAGACACGAGAGAAATACTTTGGAAATAGTTTTTCCAGTAGTCACGGCTTGGTTGCTCTGACAGGTTATGTGAAGCTGCCGCCTGAGAAGTTTGCGCAGAAGAAACCGGGAGAAGGAGGGAAAGATCTCCCCACTGAGCCCAAAAAACTGCAGCTGAACTCTGCCGAGGAGCTTTACGCCGAAATACGTGACAAGAACTTCAACGCTGTCGGTGCGGCTCTCAGCAAGAAAGCCAAGATCATCTCAGCTGCGTTTGAGGTTTGTGCTGCTTGTGTGTCGTCAAGAGCTGCTGATTTACAGTAGATGCGCTGTCGGTCAAATGTTGGAATAATTATGTTTTAAGAAAGAAGTCTCTTCTGCTCACCAAAGCTGCATTTGTTTGAAGAATACAGTAAAAATTGTGGAATATTATTCCAGTGTAAATCAGCTGTTTTCTATGTGAATATATAGTAAAGTGTAATTTATTCCAGTGATCAAAGCTGAATTTTCAGCATCATTACTCCAGTCTTCAGTGTCACATGATCCTTCAGAAATCATTCTGATATGATGATCTGCTGCTCAAGAAACATTTATGATTATTATCAATGTTGAAAACGGTTGTGCTGCTTCAGATTTGTGTGGAAACCATCATACACTACCACTTAATTTGTAGTAAGGACGATCTTTTAAATGCATAAATAAAAATAAAAAGTTTTATTCAACAAGGAAGCAATAATTGATTCATGTGACAGTAAAAAATAAGTTGCAGCACAACTGTTTTAAATACTGATAATTACATTGTAATAATATTTTTAATCAGATAATTGCAGTAAGAGCTTGTTGTCATGAATAAGCTGGTTTTCTGTCTCTGATAGGAACGACACAACGCAAAAACAGTTGGGGAGATCAAGCAGTTTGTCTCTCAGTTGCCTCACATGCAGGCGGCCCGCAGCTCTCTGGCCAATCACACCTCCATCGCTGAACTCGTTAAGGACATCACGAGTAAGTCTGAGTCCAATTATTCCCATATTCAGAAATGAAGGAAATATTTGAAGGACTGTGGAATAATTAACACAGAGACTGAAGAAATCTCAGTTCTGATTAACACTTTTATCGTTATTTTAGAAAGATATTTATTTTAATGCAGGTGAAGTTCAGCCAACAATCATGAAAAAACACTGTAGAATTTAGATTCCTGCTCATTATGGCCATTTTATCATGTATTATATTATTATGAATAGATTACAACAATTCCTGATATCAGCAATGGAATTATAATTTAAGAAAATACAGATCAGTTTTTCCATGTTTTGAGGAAAATGTTCTATTAAAAATGAATTGATATCACTAACTGCATCTTCAATAGTGATATCTTACAGTTCTCTGATTAGCTCACAAAAGTATTCACAGATTACTAATTTACAGTTTAATAATTAACTCTTCCTAGCGAAGATTGAGCTGTATGCTGAAATCAGTCATTGAAGATAGCAATAATTACATTTATTACTAGTGCAAATGGCCTTTCCTGATATCAATATTTGAATTATAACTTTTTTAAAATCTGTAATCTGGTTTTCATTGGTGGCCATTTTAATTTGAGATGATCTGTAATCTGATGCTAGTAATAAAGCTTTTCTTTTAGAAATACTTTATTACTCTTCACTTTAATTAAATCTTTAATCCATTTTCATATGTCTGAAGTACTGAATCCAACATCTTAACATTTATTTGCAGATCTTATCAGAGTTGAACTGTAAATGTAAAGGAGTGACTAGGATTGTTATTCAGTCGAGGGGAATATCTGACACAAGTTCATTTCATTTTTAGAAGTTGTACTTCAACTAATCATATCAGGAATTAGCGTTTAGTGAAAATGCAGTGAATTTAGTGAATGCAGTGGCCCATAAATTAATCATTAATTTAAATAGATGATTAATTTTTTGAATTCAGCTTGTATTGTGAGTGTTTTACTGTGAATGTGTTTCCCTTGAGAGTTGAGATCGTGTTCTGTGGTAAATGATAATATTATGGGTCTGGCATCAGTTCACATTCATTTTGCTTTTTACTTCTTACCAGTTTTGATTTCATCTCAAACTGCCTTGCTTTTGTGATTCTTTAGCTGTAGCGTTCAGTGAATTGTGTCCTGTGTTTCAGCCTCAGAAGCCTTCTTTGACAATCTGACCGTTGAACAAGAGTTCATGACTGGAGTAGACACGGACAAGGTGCCTCGTTCTCCTCATGATTCCCATATGAATGCAGTGTAATGTAAAGTCACCATGAAACAGAAGTTTAGTCTTTTCGATAGTCTTTTCTTCCCTATTGTCAAGTGACCTTTATAGTGCTTTACACAATACAGATTTACAGTGATAAACAGGAAAAGAGATTCAGTGATGCAGAATTGAGTCCTGCTGTAAAGCAGCTCTAGAAAGACACTAGTAAACAGTCATTATTCAGATGAAATCAGTCCCGTATATCGAGTGAAACGCTTCAGGAACAAGAACAAATGTAGGGCGAAAAAAAGAATGAAGTTGAAAGTCAGTTGACAGTTTCCTAAATATTTTGAACTTAGACCAGAATTCATTTTTAACATTGTACTTCTCTAGTTCTCTGTGGACAGAATGTATTTTAGGTTAGATTGAATGTGTCGATCGTCACTCATGTGATGATGTGTGATTGGCTCTCAGGTCAGCACGTATATTGAGGACTGCATCGCACAGAAAGACCCGCTGATTAAGATCCTGCGGCTGGTGTGTATGCAGTCGGTCTGCAACAACGGCCTCAAACAGAAAGTGTTCGACTACTATAAGAGGGAGATCCTTCAGGTAAAACAGAGAATTTCTTTGTGCTTCTCTTTTATTTGCTTTTAGATACATTTTGTGAATGCATAGCGGTCAGCTTGGATCACATGTGCATTGATAGCCAATCACATTGAGGCCCCGATGTACTTTTTGTTCTTTGCTTAGGGGATAAATGAAGTTTGAAATATGTGACCAGCAAAGAAAAGTTGGTGAACATCCCGATGCCGCACGCGCTGATGAGAGCGACGTTTAGATATATGTAAATATGTGCTGCACGCTTTCCTCTCAATAAAATAACCAGCAAAAATGACAGCGATGAGAAAGCAGCAGTTAAAGCATCTGATCATCACAACGTGGATGTTTTCATCAGCTCTGCAGTTCGGTCAGGTCACGTTCATTTATATGCCGCTTTATACAGCAGATGGTTTAAAATCAAGCAGCTTTACAGTATCTAACATGTAAAACCGTGTCAGTGTCTCTTTCAATTAGAATTACAACCTCATTTCCTACTATAAAGCAGCTCTCGGTGTGTTCATGTTTTTACTCGCGGACGTCTGACCTTGAGGGACTGAACAGAAGAAATGAACCGCAGAAGATTTATACGTCAAAGAAGGCGGAGCATCAGAGCCACACCCACCTATTACATCATCACCACAGACCAGTGGTAGTTTGAATGTGTTTACCAGCCAGAAACAAACTTTTCTGGAAACGTAGCTTTGGAAAGCGCTTTCAAACTCCCCAAACGATATTCGTTTCGGCCTGATTTTGTTCAAAATGACGTCACACCAGTTCGTTCGTCGATTTTAGCTTGAAGTATATCAGGGTCTTTAGAGCCTTTAGAGAACAATTTAATGTGTTAGACATTTTTCATGTTTGTGCTTTGTTGGTTTAGACGTATGGATACGAGCACATTCTGACCCTCAAGAACTTGGAGAAGGTTGGGTTACTCAAACCTCAAAGCACCATGAGGAACAACTACCCCACCATCAGGAAAACACTCAAACTGTGGATGGAGGATGCCAATGAACAGGTTTGTCCTGATCAGATTCAGTGTTTTTATTTAATTGAAAATAGTCCCGACCCGACCTGAAGTACTGAGCGTAACCTCTAAGTTTTGAGAATATATATGTGTAGGCATGTCTCAGTACATGGTAATTTATACATGTTTGCTTGATGTGATGACGAATGTACAAATCAATTTCTTTTTAAAAAGTGTACTGTTTTTAGCTGTTGATGATGGCTCATCCAAGGAATACGTGTTGTCATGGTTTGCTGAGTGACTAAAGCGAGCTGACTTTCCCCCAGAACCCCAACGACATCTCGTACGTGTACAGCGGCTACGCTCCGCTCAGCGTGCGTCTGACTCAGGTGCTGGCGCGGCCCGGCTGGCGGAGCATCGAGGAGGTGCTGAAGATGCTGCCCGGCCCACACTTTGAAGAAAGACAGCAGGTTCCCACAGGCCTTCACAAGAAGCGTAAGTCGTGAGGAGCATGACATGATTGTCATTTCAGATCAGTGATGCTTGTCAAATTATCTATCATTAGAATGCATCTGAAACATTAGAACATTGATACATAAAGCAAATATATAATATAAAGGACACTATATTATAACTATATTATCCTAGTCTATTATTTTATATTATAACTACAATAACTACATTATCGTTCAGCTATATAGATTTTTTTTTTTAAATCATATTTTACCTGTATACAGAATACACTCAAGTAAAACATTATATACTACATGGTAAATCTCAGCTGCACGATTGTTTATATCGTCATAAAGAAGTAAACCGTATTACCATCTCGTTATAGAAAGTTGCATATATAAGTACGTCCAACTCATGTAAAACGATATATAATATGTAGCAAATCTCAACTGCTTCATTGCTTTCATCATCACTAAATGTAACTATATCATCTCCCGGCGTGAAGATATCAAGATATTATAAACAGTACCATTTTTCTGTAAAGCTGCTTTGAAACGATGTGTATTGTGAAGTACATTTGGGGAAATAAAGTTATGCATATGGTTGTAATATTTGTCTAACTGTAATCGTTCATTTGTAGGTCAGCCAGGAGAAAACAGAACCACCCTGGTCTTCTTCATCGGCGGTGTGACTTACGCTGAAATCGCTGCTCTGCGCTTCCTGTCTAATATGGAAGATAGTGGGACTGAGTACATTATTGCAACCACCAAACTGATCAATGGGACCAGCTGGATAAAGTCTCTCATGGACCATCCTGAGGACAAATTCCCTTGAATTAGCCACTGCTATTGTGAAGAACATCCTTTCGTCTCCCCATGATTCTTCTGATCGTTTTGAATGATTATGAGGGGGTTGAAATTGCTGTTGCCTGTTACAATACTAATTTATTTATGCAAAAACGTTTGTGAACGTAGCCATCTGCATTTGATCCAGGCAGAAAGATGTGTGTCAACAGGTACAGTAAGTGTTTAAACATTCTCGTGTGGTTTATAACTTCATTTGGCAGACAGCATGTTTTCCCAGAAGCCACCATAAATTATTTTAGCATCTGTTGGCAACTTCTTTGAAATGCATTCCAAGCCTATATATGAAAAAAACGAAGTTGGCTTTAGCACTTCTTGTTCATAGAAATGAAATTGAATTAAATGAACTAACCTGCTAATAATTGTCTCTACAAATTATTAATAAAGCATGTATAAAGTATTTTAACATTAAACGATCATACACATCACCTTGTAAATGTTTCAAGGCTCGAAACACCTGAACATCATATCGATCCTGTTTATCCTCTACCTGAACGAGTTTCTAATGATGTGTAAATGTAGCGAGTCGTTTAAAATAAATGTAACCGTTTTATAAGTGCAGCATGTGAGTTTTCTGAGTGAGAAGGGCACATGAAATTCACTTAAAGCAGATAATTTAATGTTAAATTCAGGATTGGTGAGCTGAGGCGTTCTCTCCACATTCAGGATCTTTCAGTTAGCGGAGCATTTCAAATCTATACATTTGTGCATTGATTTAAATGCTTTATGAAGAGCCATCATCATCATCATCATCATCATCATAGGTAGAGTTTGATGAGCTCGTCGCTGACAGCAGAGGGCGTCAGCACCCCGAGGTCAGTGAAGAGGAGCGTGATGAGGGACGGAGGGGTGTAGTCGATCATCGGGTGCTCCTGGTTGAGATCTTCTGCTGTTTTCAGGACATCTGCTTTATACTGACAGACAGAGAGATTTTATGTTTATGTATAATAAGTGTTTAAACTCACTTAAGGTCTGTTCACTGCATGTCGTAATTATGAGATTCAGACTGGTAAAAAGTGTTCGTGTCCTCGTCGAACTGGGAATTACAGCTTGTAAACCGGGAATTTTCTGAGAGCTACTTGTACCACCTGACTGCTGCAGATTCATATGTGTGTTGACAGAACGTCACATGTTTTGTCATCTCAATTACATCATGGTGTGAACGCAGATTTACCTTGAATCTATCGGGTACGTCTTGCTGATTAAGTGGGTAGAGTCGCACAAACTTGAAACTTTCTGCCACCACATAAAATGGTTTGTTGTGCGCCTTGGAACACACAGCCATCTGATAGGTGCCGATCTGGGACATAAAATGGAAGAATCTGATCAATCAAAGAAATAAATGCATTTTGTTTTAAGGCAAGACGCTACAGGCAAAACATCCATAATACATATTTAAGTGTTTATTTTATTAGACTTTATCAATTTACAGAGGACAGAAATCTCCACTTCGGCAACTTTACACACCAAATTTTACAACTTTATTCCTATCAATATTCTGAAGGTTTGTTCATATATCATTCGCCTGATTTATATGATATTTTATTACTAAAAACATGATTTTCACAGTAAATGTTGACAGTATTTTCTGATTTATGGAGTTCTGAATATGATGTCAATAAAATCAACTGAAGAATTTTTAGCTTGATTTTATCCAATGTTCAGATTTCTGTTCTGGAAATGTATGCAAATGAGTGCATATTTAATTAGACAAAGGCTCATTTGCATATTTCAACATGTCAGAAAACTTGTAATACAAAACAGCTGTCGTAGGGCACATTAACAGGACAGCGATGTACTAAAAACAAACGTTTTTGAAAATTTTGTGTACGGATGACGGAATGACTAAAAACGCTGTATTCTGCTGCCAGGCCAGTAGATGGCGATGTCACTTTGTAAAGAAACACTAGGCACCAGTAGAATGAACATGTGATACTCAAGCACATGACGTCACAGTTTTCAAACAGTTCTTACAACATTTTTGTAGTTTACACAGAGACAATCACAGTATCGCTTTCAAAAACTTGCACAAATTTTTCAGTTTTTAGTTGAAAGAGTGTTGTGTAAACGAGGTCTTAATGTACTGTGATTAATCTGGAGAAGTATAGTGATATCTATTAATGTATATTAATTTTAACCCTATCCACCTCTTTTTTGAATGTGTCGAGGCTTCTGGTCTCATCCGCTTCCAGTTATTTTTTAGCTGTAATATTAGCTTGATATTTGAAACGCTTATTTCTTATTGTTGTAATTATAAACACACTTTAACCGTTTACTGCACTTTATTCTTCTAGTTGTTTCCCTGTAGCGGCTAATGAATCACAGTTTTCATGTTGCAGAATAAGTGGATTCCCCTGTAGTGTACACAACACAAGTGTGTTTCTGACCTTGTTTATAACACCTCCACTCTCCACAACACCCTCAGCGCCGACAATCACCAGGTCCACCTTCTCCATGATGTACCTGCAATCACACCACAACCATATCCACAGTTTCATGCTGGATAAATGTGCTAAAAATAATATATAAAAATCTTTATATTGTAGACATTTCTGATAACTAATGGATTAACTCTGGAACAAGCGATTATTGAATTGAATTCAATTCAATTCAATTCACATTTATTCGTATAGCACTTTTCAAAATACATATTGTTTCAAAGCAGCTTTACAGAGAATGCATGTCAACATCATAATTTAGAGAATTTAAACATTGATTTGAGCTGCTTGAGAATTAAAGCAGTTAAGAGGCCATTTTGATGTAAAAACAGAAACAAAACTTCAACACTAACCCGACTGCAGCGTCGAGCACGACTGTGACGGGTATGTTGAGTTTGCGTAGTTTCTGAGCCATAAGTTCACTAAAGGACAACAGGGAAAAATATTCATAAAAGATTGCATCATATAAACACTGTACAAACACACACACATACTTTGATAGCAAGCTTTATATATATATATATAAAATGTACACGGTTACTTTCAGTATAATAACAACATGCAAAAGCCTCCATTAAATGTGGGTGTGTCTGATTTATCCATTAGTGTATCACCCGTCAAACACCCAGTGAGCACGCACATGAAGTGTTTTAAGGGATCTTATCCTAGTCTTTAAGTGTGTCTCACCTGACGTACTTGTGCACGATTCTGTCGTTTTAAAGTATAATCAGTGAGAGAAGCGTGTTCACACTGAACAATCCAGACGGAAAAACTACACTTCAAATCCCGGAATGATGTAATTATTTACAGAAACAACTAAGTGTGGAACGTTGGACACTTCACGCTCTCGACCGTCGCAGCTTTAATTACTGTACGTAACGGAGAGGGCGGGGCTTCAGACTCTGATGTTGATTGGTTCACACACACACACACACACGGTTGAGTACATTAGCGCAGCGTTCAAGTGAATAGTGTGCTATTTGAGACACGACTTTGGTGTCCATATATATTCACTAAGGAACAAATCTGACGAATACGTGACGGACACGACCCTAACGAGCCTAATTATAACACTCACTAGTCATTCACGCTGACACACTGACTAATGATGTAGATTTATACACTAGTTTAACTTATTAACTACAGTTTCTGGGAGTGAAAAATGGACATGAATCAGAATTCAATCGAAGGTTGACTCCAGAGTTGTGCATGTCGTCTCTGTAGGGCAGGAGAGCAGACGGCCATGCGATGGAGACTCACCCTGCTGAATCCGGCTGTGATTCAGTGACATAGACTGTGAAACGTTTGTGATCAGCTGCCGCGTTCTCCAGAACCTTCAGAACGACTCGTGATGACGAGTGTGTGAGGATTTTCTGCAGATGGAAGGCAGATATAAGAGCGTCTCCAAAATAACGACAGAAAAACATCTTCTTCTGTACTTACAGCTCCATCTTTGATGAAGGTGTGGCACAGTTTTCCCACTTTGCCCCTGGAGAGGGATATTTTCTTCAGGAAGAGTTCTCCTCTCTCTATCATCACATTCTTACACTGGGAGAGATCCTGCGGCAGAAACACAGCGAACATCACGCGGTCAGTCACACTGAAGGAAAAACTTTCACAAAACAACTTCTCATTTTAACACATAAGAGCAGCATAACTCGTCACTTTCAACCCTTTAAACCCTGAGTGCAGGATGAAATCATAACTCATATCCGTATTCACACTTCTGAAGGCCTCCACTCTTCTCCTGTCGTCTGATCCAGAGTTTAATAGCAAGTAAAAATGTCCACCTTCAGCTCGTGCTTCACTTGAGTTTTTACTGTGAAATTTTTTTCAGTACATCATTTTTTTTAAAATCATGTTCAGATGTATCAAATATGATCATCGGGCTTAATTATATCTGTCAATCATTGTATTTTATTGCATTATATGTTTTAAAACTACAGAGCTTTGATCATAAAACTAAGCATTTAAATATCATCTAATTCAGATATAGAGTGATGACTGAGATTTATATGCATTTATACTGTAATGTGTGATTTACATTACAAACTCTACATAAATATCAACAGATGCACAAAATTGCACATTTTCTCAGTTTTGGCCTTTGAATAAAATGAAGGTGTTTTTCCTCCATATTCTCACTATATCAGAGCCATAAAAAACTTTTCTGTTTAAATGTCTCAATAAACTGCTTCATTTCATAAAAAAAAATATTATTTTTCTTATTTCTTGTGCTGTCAAAACGATTAATTGTGAATAATCACATCTAACATAAAAGTTTGTGTGTGTGTGTATATATATGTGTGTGTGTGTGTGTGTGTGTGTGTGTGTGTGTGTGTGTGTGTGTGTGTGTGAGTGAGTGAGTGAGTGAGTGAGTGAGTGAGTGAGTGAGTGAGTGAGTGTGTGTGTGTGTGAGTGAGTGAGTGAGTGAGTGAGTGAGTGAGTGAGTGAGTGAGTGAGTGTGTGTGTGTGTGTGTGTGTGTGTGAGTGAGTGAGTGAGTGAGTGAGTGAGTGAGTGAGTGAGTGAGTGAGTGAGTGAGTGTGTGTGTGAGTGTGTGAGTGTGTGTGTGTGTGTGTGAGTTTGTTTATATTACATTGTGGGGTTAGCCAAATGTCCCCACGATGTAATATAAACCTGAGTTCACCAGCCACCAGTCCCCACAATGTAAATGAATTAATAAAAATACTAAATGATGTTTTTGTGAGAAAATAAAGGTGTGCACAGTTTCCTGTGATGGTTAGGTTTAGGGGTAGGGGGTTAGAAAGTACAGTTTGTACAGTATAAAATGCATTGTGGCCTATGGAAAGTCCCCACAATTCACAAAACAAACATGTGTGTGTGTGTGTGTGTGTGTGTATGTGTATGTGTGTGTGTGTGTGTGTGTGTGTGTGTGTGTGTGTGTGTGTGTGTGTGTGAGTGAGTGAGTGAGTGAGTGAGTGTGTGTGTGTGTGTGTGTGTGTGTGTGTGTGTGTGTGTGTGTGTGTGAGTGTGTGTGTGTGTGTGTGTGTGTGTGTGTGTGTGTGATGCAGAACTGACCGGATGCTCCAGTGAGGTCAGACTGATGAAGCGCAGGAACAGCTCTCCTCCAGACGACACGGCCACTGATGAATCCGTCTCCTGCAGCCGGAGGATGGCCTGCGTCATGTTCTCTCTCAGGCCCAGGATCGTCTCACCTGAGGAGGACAGCACGGGTCACGTGACCTCACATATCTGAACACCTGAGTGTGAAAACGAGACCAACTCACTCTGATCCCGCTTCAGGAACTCCAGCAGCGATCGGATAGCAGCCACCGCTGACGCCACGTCCGGGTCCTCCCCGATCTGTGTCCGGAAATATTCCACCAGCTCTGGGAGAAACAGTCACGGATTCATTTAGTGTTGGAACAAATGAAAGTAAACAACAAAAAATTCACATTCGGAGAATATACTGAAATATAAAAAAGATTCTGGGGTTTTCTGCTGAATTTTTAGTAACACTTTACAGTAAAGTTTACTTTCTTAACATGAACAAATAATCAACAACTGTATTTTATTAACCTACAATAATAAAGATGAATAAAAAATCATATTGCTCATTTCTGGTTCATGTTGGCTAATAATGAGACCTTATTGTGAAGTGTTAACATTCTAGACCCTAACTAATAATGTATATAATGTAATTATATCAGCTATCAAAACTATTAATAATTTAAATTATTTTCAGTAATATTTATGAATATATAGTTTAACCTATAAACATTAACTACTAGTCACTGACAGTGAGTGAATAAAACACAGGAATATCCGACAGAAATAAGGATGTGATAGAATGAATCATAAACTGAACACAGAACATCATTATAATAATTCAACTATATAATAATATAATAATAACTCACCTCTCTCCTCCATATTAAAGCGTGTTTCTGATGCAATCTGCTCTCAACACTTTATCAGTCAACAGAATAATGTGTTTATTTCACTCTCTGTTTTCATCAGCGACTCTGCCAACAGAATAATGTTTATTTTATATTTACTTTCCTTCAGATTAGCAGCGCTAATGTTACACACGGCACAAGTGGACATGCACTTTCTTCTTCGTGTCCCTCATTTCATGACGGATGGACCGCCTGTGATGTGTGTCGCCACCTACAGGACTAGAGCCAAACAACACGAACTTATTTATACTCTACTAATGTGAGATAGATAGATAGATAGATAGATAGATAGATAGATAGATAGATAGATAGATAGATAGATAGATAGATAGATAGATAGATAGATAGATAGATAGATAGATAGATAGATAGATAGATAGATAGATAGATAGATAGATAGATAGATAGATAGATAGATATTTCCCTCTCCAGCACAGGAGGTGGCGCTGTGCACCTGCTGAAGTAGTTCGCATCTGCTGGTGAATCTACAGAAGAAGATGTCTGAACGGCACAGCTTTCGACATGCTGAATAAGAATATCACTGAAACGCTGTTTATAGTGATGTAGAGAACCGGGAATCGCAGCGATGGCCTCAGGTTAGTTCATCATATAAAGCAGGGTTTGGAAATGTTAACAAGAAAACAGCTTTGCATTGACCGGTTTCATAAAAACAGGAGGAAGAGTCCTAATGTTGACACACATGATCTGCGTTGATGTGAAACACGTGATAAATGTGAACATGATCATCACTAATGTGTACAGATGACGAAATCAATGTTCTGGTGCTGGTTCTGGATGTGAACCCGGTCTGGTGGGGTCAGCAGGCTCAGAGAGAACCGAAGGTCACATAACCCAAATCCATTGATCCACAATGCTTTCCAGTTTATCCTTATTGCCCATTAAAATGAACCTTTGCTCCTTTTCTTTCAGTTCACTCTTTCGACATGTCTGGACGCTTTAATGGTGCTGGCTAATGCTCATCTGGTGATGTCCAGAACCAACAAACTAGCCGTGATTGCAAACCTGTATCAGGAGAGGTAGAACATCACTGATACCTTCATGTTCACTACACACACACACACACACACACACACACACACACACACACACACACACACACACACACACACACACTCTCTCTGTGGATAATAGTATTGGGACGCCGACAGGAGTTGTATTATCATTGTATTTCTGAATTCATGGACATTAGTATGGAGTTGTTCCCAGTGCAGCAATATCAGCTTCACTCTTCTGGGAAGGTTTTCCACAATATTTCCACTAAGTTGGAAGCATAGCATTGTCCAAAATGTGTTGGAATGCTGAAGCGTTAAGATTTCCCTTCAATCCCTGAAAAACAGCCCCATCATCATCATCATCATCCCTCCTCCAGCACTTTACAGTAATGCAGGGAACGTTCTCCTGGCGTCCTCCAAACCCAGACTCGCCCATCAGACTGACGAACAGAGGAGTGTGATTCATCTTTCCACTGCTCCAGTCACTCCATCCGACGCCTGCTGACGTGAGGCTTTCCTGCAGCTGCTCGGCCATCAAGCTCCGCCGCACAGTTCCTGCGCTGATATTAATGCCAGAGGAACTTTGTAACTGTTCAGCTGTTGAATCAGCCGAGCGTTGGCGACTTTTACACACTCGTGACCGGTACGCTCTGAGACTTTTACATGAATCGCTGCTGTTCCTAAACGCTTCCACTTTCCAATAATTCCACTTACAGACTGTGGAATATATCTAGCAGGGATGAGACTTCATGAACTGACTCATTGTAAAGGTGGCATTGAAACACCTGCATTTAATAATTTTTAAGAGATGTGTCCCAATACTTTTGTCCATATAGTATACTAAGATAGACTAAAACTCTACTAATGTTTTGTCGTCAAGCCACTTCCTGTATCCCAGTAAGCAGTGGAGGTCAGGGGAGGACATTTCTGCAAGTACTGATGGCAAATATGAGCTTCTGTCAGCCACCAATGATCTGTTTGCGGAAGAGATTCGGAAACTCATGGAGAGAAGTAAGTTATCTAATGATTTAATTGTGATGGTGTTATGAAAGTAAATGGGTTAGTTTCATAAATGTTTTTCTCGCGATGACAGTTTTGATGCATTTATCCTAATATCTAATGCTGTGAGTGTTTGGTGTGTTTGTGTGTGTGTGTGTGTGTGTGTGTGTGTGTGTGTGTGTGTGTGTGTGTGTGTGTGTGTGTGTGTGTGTGTGTGTGTGTGTGTGTGTGTGTGTGTGTGTGTGTGTGTGTGTGTGAGTGTGTGTGTGTGTGTGTGTGTGTGTGTGTGTGTGTGAGTGTGTGTGTGTGTGAGTGTGTGTGTGAGTGTGTGTGTGTGTGAGAGATCATACAGAGGATAAGTGTGTGTGTGTGTGTGTGTGTGTGTGTGTGTGTGTGTGTGTGTGTGTGAGTGTGTGAGATCATACAGAGGATAAGTGTGTGTGTGTGTGTGTGTGTGTGTGTGAGAGATCATACAGAGGATAAGTGTGTGTGTGTGTGTGTGTGTGTGTGTGTGTGTGTGTGTGTGTGTGTGTGTGTGTGTGTGTGTGTGTGTGTGTGTGTGTGTGTGTGTGTGTGTGTGAGTGTGTGAGATCATACAGAGGATAAGTGTGTGTTTGTTGTGGTTCGCAGCAGAGGTCAGCGGCACTCAGACAGACACGCTGCTGGCCGTCTCTCTCTCCAGAGCTCTGTGCTGTATCCTCTCATCACTGCTAACTTCACTTTAATATGTGCAAACACACAGTTTTCATTAACCTTTGACTCTCAGACATTCATCGGGTCTCGAAGGATGTACAAGGTGAACTCATTTCCTCCTGAACATCTGTGGAAGCTTGTTCCCACCACAATAAAAGTTTAAAAGATAATTCTGACTTTTTCCTCATAATTTTGACTTTCTCGCAATTGCAAGTTTATTTCTCACAATTCTAACTTTATAACTCGCAATTGTGATTAAATTAGTCACAATTACCTTTTTCTGTTTTCTTTAGTGTTGGAAACAAGTTTCCATAATCATCTCTTCCAGTGAAATCGAAGCACACAAGATTGATAGATTTCCTAGCGGTTTTAATTAAATAGATCTGAATATTTTTATTTAGTGAACTGAATTCTCTCATGCTTTTGACCTACAGCTGGACAGGAAGTGAAATCACGGATTCTGGTAAGCTCTTCTTCAGGTTTAGCCGCACACATGCAGTGTTTAGTTGTGTGACTGCACTGACGCGTTTAATTGTGGTTTCAGGTGATTAAAGCGTCTGAGGATTCCACATTACAGTACATGAACTTCATGAACGTCATCTTCGCTGCTCAGAAGAAGGTGGGAATAACAGCTGAACTAACATCTTCAGATCTAATCATGTGCTCTTCTGATGTTGATATATTTATATGCTCCATGATTCTGTTGAAGAATATCCTGATTGACGCCTGTGTGCTGGACAGCGACTCCGGACTGTTGCAGCAGGTACTGTGTCTGATCAGCGTATGAGACCGACTGTTTTTACTGATGTCATTGTTCAGTTACACAGTAAATATGATCCTACAGATGATGATGATGATGATGAAACATCAGTGTGTAGAAAACTGATCATGGATTTGAATAATGCCACACGATTGTTCAGACAATGAAGAAATAAATTAAATGTGTATCTAGATCTAGGGTTAGTTCACCCAAAAATAAACATTTCTCTCATTTACTCACCCTCATGCCATCATAGAAATGACTTTCTTCCTTCAGATAAACAAAGGAAGATTTTTAGGAAAATAATCCATCTCTGAGTCCACATAATGCTATTGAATGTCTGCTGCCATACGGATCAATGTCTTCTGATGCCAAACGATAAGGGTGTGTGGAACAAAATCATAGTAGTTCAAAAAAATAAACTCCTACCTAAAAATCTTAAAAATAAAGTGTTTATCTGAAGAAAGAAAGTCACATGCATCAGGGTTGGTGACATGAGGGTGAATGATGACAGGATTTTCATTCTTAGGTGAACTAAATGTCCATCTTTCTACAAGTCATAAACATTTCAAGGACATGAAGAAGTGATTTTTGTTTAAAGTAGAAACAAGAAGTAGCACTGTTTATATTTGTACTTGTTTCAACTTTGAACAAAAATCATGACAATCATAAAAGGTTTGTCACTTCTGCATATGAATTATTTAGTGCTCAAATAAAACTGATGAAAAAGTTTCAGTCAAACTTTATATTTACAATCATGCCGTTTTCAGCATCTAATTATTTAATTTGATGTGATTGAGTGTGAAACACTGTTTCTCGACAGGCTTGTGACATCACCGGAGGCCTGTATCTCAGGATTCCTCAAAAGATCGCTCTGGCACAGTATTTGTTGGTGAGACACGTGTTTTTGCACATTTATCATGTATCCCAGCAGGCTGTTTGTTTAATGTTGTGAAGAACGGTGTCGTGCTTCTCTCGTGTGTCAGTGGGTGTTTCTGCCGGACGCAGACCAGCGCTCTCAGCTGTTACTGCCTCCTCCGGTTCACGTGGACTACAGAGCCGCCTGCTTCTGCCACCGCAACCTCATCGAGATCGGCTACGTGTGTTCAGTGTGCCTGTCAAGTATGTTTCATCTACACTTACTGCCTATTGTCACGTTTGCAGTCATTGGTGGGTTCAGGCTCGTTTTCAGACGTGTGTGTGTGTGTGTGTGTGTGTGTGTGTGTGTGTGTGTGTGTGTGTGTGTGTGTGTGTGTGTGTGTGTGTGTGTGTGAGTGAGAGTGTGTGTGTGTGTGTGTGTGAGTGAGAGTATGTGTGTGTGTGTGTGAGTGAGAGTATGTGTGTGTGTGTGTGTGTGTGAGTGAGAGTATGTGTGTGTGTGTGTGTGTGTGTGTGAGTGAGAGTATGTGTGTGTGTGTGTGTGTGTGTGTGAGAGTATGTGTGTGTGTGTGTGTGTGTGTGTGTGTGTGTGTGTGCTTTTGTTTATATTACATTGTGGGGACCAAATGTCCCCATGATGTAATATAAACCTGAGTTCACCTACATCGTGGGGACCAGCCAGCGGTCCCCACAATGTAAATGGGTTTATAAATCATATAGAATGAGTTTTTGTGAAAAAGTAAAAGTTTGCACAGTTTCCTGTGAGGGTTAGGTTTAGGGGTAGGGGCAGGGTAGGGGGATAGAATGTACAGTTTGTTCAGTGTAAAATGCATTGAAGTCTATGGAAAGTCCCCACAATTCACAAAAACAAACATGTGTGTGTGAGTGAGAGTGTGTGTGTGTGTGTGTGTGTGAGAGTATGTGTGTGGGTGTGTGTGTGTGTGTGAGTGAGAGTATGTGTGTGTGTGTGTGTGTGAGAGAGTGAGAGTATGTGTGTGTGTGTGTGAGTGAGAGTGAGTATGTGTGTGTGTGTGTGTGTGTGAGTGAGAGTATGTGTGTGAGTGAGAGTATGTGTGTGTGTGTGTGAGAGAGTATGTGTGTGTGTGTGTGTGTGTGTGTGTGTGAGAGTGAGAGTGTGTGTGTGTCTTCAGCACGTTGAGCATTTATACACCAGCGTTCAAAGGTTTGAGGAGATCACATCAACATTAGCTGCTCATGATTACAGTCTGAATACTGTAATCTGTTAATATGGTCTCTGATAAGAAACTGTCATTTCATGCGGTAGAAACAAGCCTTGGGAAAATGTTGCTAGTTTCTAAGTAGTTTCTTTTTGCCTTCTTAGTGCCCTTATCTAAAGGTCCCACAGCAGGATTGTGTTTTAACACGGTTTAACCTAGTTTTCATCTTTTCCTCTCTCCATTCACAGTATTCTGTAACTTCAGTCCAATCTGCACAACATGCGAGTGAGTCTTTTTATCACCATATTGAAGTTCATCTGATAGATAATGTGGTTTCTGGGAGCCTGTAACAAACAGTCTCGTGTTCTTCTGTTTATAGGACTGCGTTTAAAATGCCTCTGCCTCAGGTGGCTAAAACCAAGAAGAAAAAGGTTAAAACGACAAACTGATCACATCCAGGTCACCTCATCCACAATTGTGTGTTGTAATTGCGGTCCTCCATTTGTATGTTGTCGAATGGCATACTTTAACTGTAATTGGTGCTTTGGAGGGGGGAATTGTTAAAAAAAAGTGTTTGTGATGAATAAAATTTTTTTTTTTTTTTTTTTACAAAAACAGAACCAGTAAACTTCAGTGTCTAATTGTGAGTGTGGCACATTCATAAGTTTTGTGTTTCAATCAAGTAGATTTCCCTTCATGTTTAGGTGTGCAGGTTTATTGGAATAAGTTAAGGATAAAAAACAATATTACAAGAAATCACCCACTTGTCAGTCAGATGTTATAAAACAGAGCATTTATAGTTTATACATGTCACAGTGCAGTTTTTGAAACATTTCTGCAGTGAACTGTCTTTCATCTCCACCGAACGCTGAGAAAACTTCTTCTGCAGCAAAGAACATTCAGGTCTGTGGTTTGGTCCGACACTCCGAGATCCTGTCCTACAGAAACGTCCATACGAAACAATCCTTGCGCTTCGGTCCCACGATGCAGTTTATAATGCACTGAAAAAATGTCTAACCTAGATCAGGAGAAGAAAATAAACTCTGTGTGTTGCTCATGTGAGGCGTGTGACACGAAGCTCGTTTCTGCCACCGAATAAACTAAAGAGATAATTGCGTCTTTTTTTATTAATTCTGATGTTTTTTGCTCAGAATTCTGGGTTTACGCCTCGTAACTCAAGCTCTTTTGTTTCCGCCATGGAATAAAAAAGGTAATCGCGACTTTAAAGGGTTCTGATGTAAAACACAGAAGTGCTGAACTGTCTATACAACGTCAACAGCACAGGAGACGGACAGGGAAGAGAAGACATTGTTGAATAAAGTTTGTGTGCAAAAAGCATTCTCGTTGCTTCATAACATTACGGTTGAACCACTGCAGTCACATGACCGCTTTAACGACATGAGGATGAGTAATTAATGACAGACTAACCCTTATAACTGACTTTTTCCTCACAATTCAGTTTTTGTTTTCCTCAGAATTGTGAGTTTTAGTAATTCTGACTTTTTTGCAAGGAATTACATTTTCTAGTTTTTATTCAGTGGCAGAAACAAATTTCCATAGTGTCAACATGTATGTAATGCACAAAAAATGTAAAAACCACTCTTTCTGAGGAAGGCGTACCTTTGTTAAGAGATTGTCCTGCACTTTGGGGTCCTTCTCAAACTCCACATCAGCATCCAGAACCAACACCGGCACCGTCTCCAGGTGCTCAAAATGAACCCTGTGTGAAGAGAGAAGAGCTTCATGTCAGAAATCATTAATGCTCCTGCTGTAAAACTGCTCAGACACAATCTGTACTGTAGAGTGTTTTAGAGTTAGAGTATACTTTATGTCCTTTCACAGGAAATTTGTTATGGACTCAAAGCTGCAATAATACACAATCATACATACATAATAAAAAGAAGAAAGAAAAGATCAGTCATAATAATACTAAAATAATTACATCTTACCATTTAAAATATCAATAGATTGTTACAAAAAATCATTTTTACCTCTGTTACTTTTACAGAGTGGGACTCGATAACGTTTCCCTGATGGCAAATGTTGATACATTGGGAATAAATCATGATTAGGATCACTCACTGTTGTCTGTTCTCACATATTTCTAACACAAGTCTCTTCTGCTCACCAAGGCTGTATTTATTTGATCAAAAATACAGTAAAAATTGTGAAATCAGCTGTTTTCTATGTGAATATATAGTAAAGTGTAATTTATTCCTGTGATCAAAGCTGAATTTTCAGCATCATTACTCCAGTCTTCAGTGTCACATGATCCTTCAGAAATCATTCTGATATGATGATCTGCTGCTCAAACATTTATGATTATTATTATTAATGTTGAAAACAGCTTCATATTTTGTGGAAACTGTGATACATTTTATTTTTCAGGATTCTTTGATTATAAAGTTCAAAAGAACAGCATTTATTTTAAAATCTTTTGTGACATTATAAATGTCTTTACTGTTACTTTTGATCAATTCAATGCATCCTTGAAAAACGTTTTGTCCAAGTGTTTGAACGATAGAGTAAACACTACTGTACACAGAGCAGGTGAGAACAGATGCTGATAATACAGAGAATTTATATTATTTGTGTTAAACAGTCCAAGATCTACACATGGACAAATGCATCAGAACAGAGTAACAACATTTACAAGATTAGTTCCACTATTACTGTGGTACGGAGCCCCTAAAGGGACAAGGTGATGGAAAATATATATATTTCAATGCTTTTGCGTTCTCCTGAAAAAAACTTCATTCACTGGAAAAACTTGTGTTATTTGCGAGCGAACGCCAACTTCCTCGAGAGAGCAATGAAATATATTTCCCCTTCAGGGGCGGGTCACAGGACTCACCTGGTCTTCCTGTCGACGAGCCAGTCTTCATGTCGCGTGTGCAGCTTCTCCAGGTAGTCGAGCTGAATTCCCTGTTCCTCCACTCGGCCTCGTCTGCCTAACCTCTCCATACACGTCTGCAGAACATCAAAACTGAGCCGTTCAAAATCCGTTCTAACGAGAAAATTACAAGTCGACTGACTTCACATTTATTCATTTTGAAGTCACGTTTATCTGAAGCAGCTTACGGACCATTCCAGACATAAACTAAAAGCTTCTGGCCAACAGTTGTTCTGAATCATTAGTTGTGTTCGAGAGCAGAACAACAAGGCACATGTTTACATCACATCCTGTCTACATTCCTTAATCTTTTTGCTTTAAAAGAAGAGGGAAAAAAGTGTGTTTTGGAAGGGAAGAATAAAAATAAAGGCTGAAAAATGTAGTTATTTTTTTAAGTTTACATACACTGTGCACAAATTTTTGCATAAGCAGCATCATATAAATGGCATGTTATTTTTTATTTATGACCTGGACACCGTACACCGATCAGCATCCATGACTAGAACAATCCGTTTTTCTCAACATATGAAGCCTTTCAGGGCCTGACAGCACTTCCGCTCGGACCGACCTGTGGAGACGCTCGCAGATATATGATGCCATCCAGCTGAATCCGGCGGCCGAACTGCTCCACGAGGAAGGAGTGCCAGTCCTGATACACGGCCCACTCGGTGGAGTTCATGCAGCCCAGCTCAAACATGTTCAGAGCGAAGATGTACCTGAAGAGGAGGACAACACATTTAATCATGATACAAGTGTCAAAAAGAAGTGTGCTTGACTATTGAATGTGCACTTGTGTTCATCAGATCTTAAAAGCATTTTTTAAATATATTTTTAATGACATAAAAGGCCACTTAAGTGTACTGAAAGAGAGTAGCACACTTAAGTACACTTAAATCATGTCAAGTTTTACTTTAAAGTACATTTTAAATCTTTGTTTTAACAATCTTTTGTCATGCTTTAAAGAAGTGCACTTATTTTGACGTGTCGACCATACTAAAGCACACGTGAAGTACTTCATTATCATTTTAACTGTAGTGTTACTCAATATTATATTTAAACTTAAGATTCTATTTTAAATGCAATAAACTGCAACTTCACAACAAATGTGACAAATATTAACATAATTACAATTTTTTTAAATACATGGAATACAAGGTTCAATAGAAATGACATTAAAGTATATTTTAGTTTACCATAAATGCTTGTCAGTACACTTTAAATAATCATATTATTTCTAAGACAACAGAAGAAATTACACACAAAGATGTGCTGAAGAGGCTCAAAATCACTCTAAAGCTCAGCTAACTGCATGTAATATACGTTTAAACTATAACACGTTCATTTAACTGCAATTAAGTGTCCAAAAAAAATTACATTCAGTTCACACTTAAGTATAATCTTTTAAAGTATATTATAACTGTAAAACGTACTCTTTTTAAAGAATCTAAAAGGTCCTTTTAAGGATTTAATGACATGAACACTATATGATTCAAAAAGATGATCAAAAGAAGTACTGTAACTCCTGAAAAGCATCAATAAACAGTTAATGATCAACACTGGAGCTATGAATGTCGAACCGGTCGCTGTAGACGGAGCGCTCGTACACCCGCACCGCTCCGGACGCTCGGACAGGAAGTGGCTGCAGCTGTGTGCGCATGCGGCTCATGCAGGAGAAGGTCTGGAACGTGTAGGACCAGCGCTTGGGGTCATGATACATCATCTGTAAGAGGTTACTGCTGGACTGCTGAGGATGATGCTCTGTCTGACACAGGAAACGAGAAGCACATGACACACGGTCAGTATTGGGAGTACAAGTGGCGTTTATTTTAAAGACGGCACAAACACTTTAAAAGTCACCATGTAATCAATTTTTAATTTTCTATATTGCAGTATTTATTATAAATGATTTATCTGTGCACATCATTTTTTATTCACATGCCCCCGGGCTGTAATCAGATTATATCCTCTGCTCTGATGATGAGGGCGGGGCCACCTGTCACTCACATGAGATCCACCAATAGAACACCAGCAATACTGAAGTTGGGATAGTCGTTTCTTCTCTATTGTGCCGAATATCCGAGTGAAACGCTTCTATGTAGGGCGGGGCTTGATTTTGTCTGTGGGAACTGATTGGATGGTCGTGGTTGGCTGTAGAGTGCAACAGTCCGGTTCCGGAAGTATTTTTTCCATTAATTTTCTCCATACGGAAATTGACTTTTAACTTGTAAAACTTTAAAGACAGTCATACTGTGATCTATGAGGTTGTTAATTTATCGAAATAAACGTAATCTCTCTACACTCTCAAAATAATTAAATAATTGTGTGTGTGTGTGTGTGTGTGTATATTATATATTTATTTAGTTTACATTTCTCCATCATTTTTAATTTGATTACGTTTGGTTTATATCGTAAAAAAAAATCCATCTTAATCAATAATTACCCGTCATTTTAATTTTTATATTTTATTGATAAGACATTTTATTCACGAACTTACAGGATAAGCAAATAGGTTATGCATAGGTGGGAATTACAAGCTGACGGACGGGCTGCAGATTTTTTCCGTTACTGCTAAAAAAATTCCATCAAAGACGGAAAATTTTCGGTTAACGCGCCCTCAGATTTATAAATATATATTATATATGACGTCACACTACCGCCGGTGACACTTCATGACCGCGGTGGCGCGGTTGTCATGCCTACCGTCACAGCCCTAATTAAAAGTCACACGCTGTTTTTTTCTTTTGGGCATTATTGGTATTTTGGTTACACAACAAATTTAATTTGATTTCCATTTAATTCATAGTAAATGACTGTAGTCTCCCCCACAGGAAGAAAAGACTAAAGAACATTATTTGACACTTATATTATTCATTATATGAATTTTACTAGTAAAATCTGTGTCCCATTCACTGAGAGACACTATATGACAGCATATGATTTAAATGCTGTAATTTTGCATAATTTACAATGCTTAATATTAGTACGTAATAAAATCTAATAGTATGCTATGTAATTAAAATAATTTCAATAAATAAAAACTCTTATAAATCACACACTATTTGTCACATGTAGCAGACCATTTTGGTGCCGTGGGAGGACTTTTGACCCGGATACCAGCGCAAGTAACGTTATATTTCAAACCTGTGGGAAGCACTGGGCCTGTCAGTGAAGTTTACGTCTCTAACTAACGTTAGTCTCGCACACTGACCTGGTTGGTTTGGTCCACATTCTGCCATTTACTGACGGGTTCAGCGATCACCTCCCAGTGCTGCTCCGCTCTCTGCAGCAGCCGCGCGAATGTGGACTTCCCGACCGCTGGAGACCAAGACTTCACATTAAACACTCAATAAACTGGAACTGAATGAGAGATCAGTCTAATAATCGGTATTGGTAAATCAGATGAACCGTTTCGTTGTAAACTGCATCGCCTTACATAAGCTCCAGTGCTAACACTAATGATGTAATAAACAAACATACCGATGTTTCCTTCGATCGAGACGCTCTTTATTTGATCGCTTCTGCTCATGAGATTACTCGAGAACAGTCGATTTATCCTCCTCACACTCATTCCTGACAGAAAAACTACAGCCACATCATTCACACGACAGAAGCTGGACCATTCATTCGCGCCCCGCAGCTTAGCTAAAGCGTACTTCCGGTTCAGGAATGTTTGAACTTTCAAAATAAAAGTTTATTTACCTTTGAAACTAAAAAACCTAACGTTAACAACAAAATAATAAAAAATAAAAATCATTGTTACAGTGCACTTTTTGTAACGTCTTAAAATACAAATAACAGAAAATATTCAATATTCAAAAAAAAAAATCATTTAGTTTAAAAAGCATTTGGGAATTTTTACCAATTTTTCATAATAAGTTGCAATGCTCTTCTAGAAAATCTGATTATGAACATGATAGAAAGTCATTATTGTGACTACAAATAAAAATGAAATGAAATACTGTTTAAATGTCTGGATATAAATCTCTTGAGATTGACCAAAAACTGAAAAGGGTCTTGTAATAATCTCCACTGTTGAATATGCAATCGCATAAGAAATAAACAAAAATAACAATTTTCTTCAAACTTGTACAAAACATTAAAAAAATAAAAAATATCTAATCAAATAAACTTTCTCTATTTCCCCTCAAACATTATAAAAGCGTTGACTAAAAGGCAGGTTTTAGTTGTACTTCATAAAAGCTAAACTGATAGTTTCATATCTCAGTCCATCACCAACACGTGTCGAATCAAGAGCTACAGTGTAATACTGACAACAGGAAGCACAGAAGAGAGTTTTCAGGAAGACTCCTGTGAGCTTCAGGAAGCACAGCTGAGGAACTGCACAGACTATCAGTGTCAAACAGCTTCTCAGATCCAGAGGTGGACGGGAAAAAGAAAGGCTTTGTGGGAAATGCATCCAGGCTGCCGGACGCGTCTATCTGTCCTTGCTGCCCAGTTTCTCGATGAGGTCCTGCAGCGGCGCCAGCTCTCGGCGGTCGATGAGATTGAACTCCTGAAAGAATCAAGAATCAGTTCAAGAAGAGTCTTTCAGAAACCGTCACATGCGCTTGACGTGACCGACGCGTGCGTTCACGCACTGACCTGTACGAAGAAGATGAAATGCTTGAAGGAGGTGTTGAGGTGAGCCTCCTCCTGGAGCTGCATGACCGAGTCGAAGTGCTGGTGGTAGATGTGAGCGTAAACCCTGAACAGACGCTTCAGGATGGTCTTGGCCACGGACATGAAGTTCTTGGGAAACGGGACACCTGGAGGGAGTAAAGTTCAGTGGAGTTCTTCATTCGGCCGAGCCTGTGTGAATTCATAAGAAATGAACGGGAGGAACAAACCGATCTTAGACGGGAAGAGGGTTTCATCATCCAGCTGATCCTGAACCCAGGTCATCAAGTAGTCGATGTACTTCGGAGCAGAACACTTGATGGGCTTCTTGATGTTGGTCCCGTCTGCCCAGTGATACTCATACCTGATGATTTACCAGACAGAGTGTCTCTCATACCATTCATACTCATATATATATATATATATATATATATATATATATATAATTAGTGCTGTCAAATTGAGTAATTAATCGTGATTAACCTCATCTAACATAACTGTGTGTGTGTGTGTGTAATATACAGACAACACTAACTTTTATGTTAGATGCGATTAATCGATTTGACAACACTAATATATATATATATATATATATATATATAAACTGTGCGAAGCGGTTCAGCAAAAGTGTGTTTCGGATCAAGGACTTTTAGTTTCAAAATAAAAGCTCATTTCCCTTTTACACATTTTGAAACTTTCCAACCTCACAACAACATTAAAAGAACAACAATAATAATAATAATAATAAATGAAACACTTTTACTAAAATAATTAGCTAAAAACAGTTCAAACTAACTTTAAAAAACACAGCATATAAACATTTATATTTGAATGAACAGAGCAGCATAATTCTGTAAACGAACACTTTTCAGCCTTATGAAGTTCAACACGTGTTATTTTGTTGGACAGCAGCAGTAATATTGTTATATTTTCTTATATCTACAGCTGCAAGAAAAAGTATGTGAAGCACTTGCAGAATCTGTAAAAATGTGAATTATTAACAAAATAAAGGAGATATTTTTTGTTTAGTACTGTCCTGAGTAAGATATTTTACATAAAAGATGTTTACATATAATCCACAAGACAAAACAATAGCTGAATTTATTAAAATAACCCCATTCATAAGTATATGAAGCATTGATTCTCAATACTGTGTGTGGTCACCTGATGATCCACGACTGTTTTTGTGTTTTGTGATGGTTGTTCATGAGATGTTTGTCCTGAGCAGTTAAACTGAGCTCTGTTCTTCAGAAAAATCCTCCAGCTCCTCCAGATCCTGCAGATTCATCAGTTTTCAAGCATTTTTGCATATTTGAACCCTTTGGGGTTCAAATTTTAATAAATTCAGCTATTGTTTTGTCTTGTGGATTATATGTAAACATCTTTTATGTAAAATATCTTACTCAGGGCAGTACTAAACAAAAAATAACATGCATTTTGTATTATCTCCTTTATTTTGTTAAAATTATTCACATTTTCACAGATTCTGCAAGTGCTTCACATACTTTTTCTTGCAACTGTATATTATTGTACCTGCAGACATGACAGAGCAGCAGTATTACGGTTATTATATATAGTTATACATATATATACACGTGTGTGTACCTGGGTCCTGCAGACATGACAGAGCAGCTGGTTTCTGTGCAGAACTCAGTGATGGTTCCGTACAGCATGTTGATCTGGTTGAAGAAGTCCACAGCTGAAATAAACGGGTGAGGATTCAGTGGCATGATCATGATTAGATCAGGGGCCTGTACCATGAAGCTGGATTAGCTGGCTAGCCAGGTAAGTTTCAGATTAGTTTGCACCAATCTTGGGTTTTAGGTACCATGAAAGTGACTTGGCTTTTAGCGGTGTTCATCGCCATGGTAACTTACGCTCCACGGCTAACCTGCTCCGGGGCAGGTTATGTTCAGGGTTAGAGATCTCAAACTGAAATTGGACCAATCAGGTGTAAGCTAAGTGACACTGACACACCCAACGCAATAAAGTCACTCCCCCAGTTTCTCTTCCTCCAAATTAAAGGTCATTATATAGTAAAAACAAATATTTAATGATGAAATTGTCTGGTTTTAATGATAATATAATTTATATATGATTTGTATATGATCTATATTTTTATTAATCCATTACACACATGCAAGTTTAGTTTAACAGTTGTTATTAAGCACTTAGTTTCAATGAATATTGATCATATGTAGGCTAATATAAATAAGGTGTAAATATACTATTTAAATATGACTACATGTGAGCTTGTATGTTTGAGTGTCTATCGCTATATATTATTAACCATATAAACTAACTTCACTTGGACTGATAGAGAAAGATCATTTCTTTTATTTGTCCTCTTTCAAAGATAAGTATTTTCCATTAGTGTAAATGCGTTTAAATTCTTAATTTTCAGCGAATTGAATCTCGCTGGCTCTCTCGTGAGAAGTGAATCACAGTTTATTTCTGTTGCAAGGCATGTGATTGGCTGTTCACCACTGATGTCACAGATTCATGTGCACACACTTCACAAACTCAGGATCAAAGCCTGAGTTGACAGAGAAAGTTGATGATCAGCATCATGGTACCAACAAAGCCGGATTGGAGTGGTTTGGTTTTGTCAACTTGAAACTAATCCTATAACCCTGAGTTTGTTCATCTACCATCATGGTACAGGCCCCTGGTGTTCCTCACACACACACACACACACACACACACACACACACACACACTCACTGTTGACCGCGATCCACTCGTTCAGGTCTTCTCCCTCCGGTAACATCACGGCCGCGCGCAGATTCCCGCTCCCGAGAGTGGCTTCCGCGTGCTTGAGCAGCTCGTACTGGTGAGAGCCCTCGGGGATGTTCTTCTTGGGCTTGAAGGTCTTGGACGAGCGATTTCCACTGAACACGAGTCACATTGCGCTGTGTTAGACTGATTTCACAATAAATCAACAGAACTGAAACTGAATAAGATCATTTGTTTACGCAATACTCGAACACAGGAACACATCTCCACCGGAAATGCTGCTCGTTTTAAAAGTTTCGTGTTATCAGAAATGTTATTTGGTTCACTTTTGCTGTGTGAACTTCTATATCACATTTATCTGCAATAAGCGATTATGGGAGGAAAGAAAGAATAAACTTCATCAACTCAAATACTTACAATAAGAAACTCATCTCCGCTTCTTTTCTTCTGGTTAAACTCTTCTGGAGGGAGATGTGAACTTCTGCTGCGATAAAGTTGATCCTCAAAGGCCTTTAAACAGCATTTATAAACTCCTCGAAGTTTTACAGACAGCAGCAGCTCGAAGAGTTTCAGGAAATGTCTACGATCGGCTTCCTAAAATGACAAAAACCACAGAAATACAAGCAGACTGAGGGGAAAACCTCCTGATCGATACGAGTCGGATATTGTTGCAATTGTTCGGCACTTATTACGACAATTAACTAACAATTATTAGTAAAACTGTGAGTCAGAATTCCCCGTCTGCTAACCCCCGTACAGCTGCACTGCGCATGCGCACCGGGCTCGAGGGCGGTGTGTGTGATCGGGGATCATCATCAGTGACGCTGGAGCGCGCAGGGCGTCGGGTTAAAGACGGACACACACACACACACACACACACACCTCTGCCTGACTTCCACCCGGTCAGTTTGGGTCTCTGTAACGTTAGCTCTTGTCCATTATATGATGGCCACACTCCGGGCTCTGCGGAAACTGTGCCGGCATTCCCACCAGCAGACCTGCAGTCTTCATCTGTCATCTTCAAGGTAAGAGTCTCGTGAGATCTGTCTTACAGGAGAAGCGCGAGCTGGATTCAGTAATGCCTCTGCTGTAATTCTCTCTCTGTCACACGTGGTTTCTTTATTAAAGCCTGTCATATTTGTCTTCCTCTCAATGGTTTAGTTATGTAACAAACGCCGGTTTAGTTGTTCACTTCATCTGCGCGCCCCCGAGCGGCTCTCCGGCTGATGTAATGTCGGAAACTGCTTGCGCGCTGCCGGCGTCAAGTTTCGACAGATCCCTGTGCTTCTGCTGCTCACGTGCTGATGATTCCTGCGTGACCCTCAAATTGAGCACGAACCCGTCTTCATTTGTGCTGCTCGTCACTGATTAGAGGACTAAACTACACTCGCGTGACCGAGACTTCTTCTACTAAACCGCGTTCATGAGTAGATTAAAGTCACCATAAAATCAAAATGAACTATTTTTACTTTTATGGAATATCAGTATTTATTTTAATGATTTATCTGTGCAGTTTTTATTCTAATCTTAAACAACACCAAAAAAAATTATATTCTTGCAGCAGCGTAAGGGGCATCTCTGATGACGTGTTTACTGGCGCGAGGGCGGGGCAACCTGTCACTCACATGAGATCCACCAATAGCAAACCACAATGATCCAATCAATCCCGATGGACTAAATCAAGTCCCGCCTACATTTTTTCTTAATCGAGAAGCCGCTTTACTCGTATATGAGTCACAATTGACCCTTCGCCGGGAGTTTGATTGACAAGTGATCTAACCAATCAGTACGCCGAATCTGCCATTTTGTCCGACAAAGCAGTCAGGAGTTGGAAGATTAACCTCGGTGGAGTTAAACTTGAAAAATGGTGTGTATACTGACGTCTTTCCGAGTTTGAAACAACATTCCTTCTGATGTTCATTCATGTTTATTTGAGGCTATAAATGAACAGCAGGAAGAGATGATCGGTTCACGAGCCGCTTGAGCTGAGGAGCCACAGCGATCTGTCACGACACATTAAAGAGCCGCAAAGCGCTTTTATTGTTCAAATTTCTTAAAAAGTTACACAGTTTGAAAGCTGGGACTTTGTTTAATATCATAAGTAACCTGCTCTGTCTTGTCAGTGTCCTCTTTGCTCCACGATGTATTTTTCACTCGACAGCACCACGGCTTGTCAGACAAAGCAACAGTAACTAAGGGGGGCGGGTCTTTGCGAAGGGTCAATAGGGAAGAAACAGACCTTCAGACTGAAAAAGAACACGAATGTCATCGTTCACAAGGTTTTCACAGCGAGGGACATGAACATGTGCTGCGCTCAAGACTCAACAGATGTTCACAAATTAGCTTGGAGTGCTGTATTATGCCTTGCGTATAATAATTAAAACCTTTCAGCCATAGGATCAGGGCTCCTACATAATTTAGAAGTCTGTCCTTACAGATGACGGGAAAAACAAGAATGCTCTGCTATTCTTCAGTGTTATTGTCCGTCATTCAGAGCTTATCTGTGGAGCGCAGCTGCTCTCTGGATCACTGGAGGACGCTGCATGAACAGATAAACTCCAGCGGAAAACTGTTCAGACCAGAAACAAAATTACAGTGAAATTTTGCCCTCCAATCCTTGATGTTTTGTTTTCCAGACAGGAAGCTGTGATCATCTCCGGCAGGAAGCTGGCACGGCAGATCCGCAGTGAGGCGCGAGCCGACGTGGAGGACTGGGTTGCCGCTGGAAACCGCCGGCCTCACTTGAGCGTAGTGTTAGTGGGCGACAATCCAGCCAGTCACTCGTACGTCCTCAACAAGACCCGCGCCGCGGCAGAAGTGGGTAAGACGGTCATGACCGCATCCAACTGTAATAAACTGAGACGTTTCGACCAAACCAGGTCATCGCCAGGCAGCGAGAGCAACAGAGATCACACGACACCGTTCATTTACACAACAGTGTTTTGGGGGCCTGAAAACTCAAATCTTTAAAAAACGAGTTTCAAAGTGCTTTCAAGTTTTTGAAAACTGTAACGTTATCATCTACTTGTAAACTACAAAAGCACGAATCTGTAAAAATGATGAAGTCATGTGTATTATGTGTTCAGTCTATAGGCGTGTAGTGTTTCTTTACAAAGTGACATCGCCATCTACTGGCCTGGCAGTGTACAGAATACAGCGATTTTAGTCGTTTTCGTGGATCCTTGTGAATGGATCATTTTGACTACATTGCCATCTGTACGTGAAAAACACAAAGGAAAATCTTTTCTGTTTTTAGCACATTGTTGTCGTGACATAAACGTACACTTATATTCATATAGTAGATCCATAATCCATAGATCGTTTTTAAAGTAGATCCTGATAAATGGCGAGGACAATCAGCAAAAAGAAGACATCAAAAAACGCTCTTAAACATAATTCAAATAACAACCCAAATAATAATAAAGTACCACCCCCCTCCCCAAAATAATAAATAATAAATAAATAAATAAATTGAGTTATACTCTATAAGCACTACCAGTTAATTCATCCAAAAACTCAGTCATCGTTTACTCGCCCTCATGTCCATCCATAAGACTATCATTCATCTCTGAAACACAAATAAAGATTTCTGTCCCTCCGTTGACAGTCAACACAACTTTGACACTTTAGAAAGTTCATAATGGAGGTTGTAAAAGTAATCCATATGAATCAAGCGAGTTCTGAAGAGTCATCAGAGACGGTAAACTGAAGCACAGATGTGTTCGCTGGATGAACCAGTGAGGTTTGTTCATACGCGTTTGAGATTCTGATAACAATATTTGTGCTTCATGTGTTTCCTGATCAGTGTTTATATGTGAATAAAAGCCTGAATTAAATCTGTTCAGCATATAAAGCGATACACATGGATCTCTTTATGTTTTCAGATTTCATTAAAAGTATCTTCATTCGTGTGTTAAAGATGAATGAAAGTCTTATGGGTTTGGAAAGATGAGGGTGAGAAATTGATGATAGAATCTGCATTTTTGTGAGAACTAACCCTTTAATGCCTGAAACTTGTAAAGCATTAATTGGACGGGACAGTAACTGAAGCCGTGAGTCTGCTGAGCTCTCAGTTTTACTGTAGTATGTGAGCGACGAGTGTCAGTTTCCGCTCTTGGCTGTGTACAGTATCCAGATCTATTTTGAGTGAGCATGTGACTCCGTACAGATCCTCGCGCTGACCCAATCACACCAGCAGAGCCTTATTTTGTGCTCTTTTACTGTTGACACGTTCTCATTTTCTCATAAATACATGTTGTCTTCAGTGATTTAGTATTAAGGCTGGAAAACACTACAGATCTTTTAAACTCTGAACAGATTTGAATTGAAGATGTTTCTAGATGTTGTAACAAATGAAAACCATATTGTCTGAAATCGAATACTTCCCTGCTGTATAGTGTGCAAAAACAGTACGCCAACAGAGCAGTCTGTCCGAATACAGTAGGTGAAAATTCCCCGGATCACCTACTACTTCTGGCAAGATTCTGAAGTGCACATTTAACTATCCCATGAGGCCACAGGAGAGGATTTATGAATGGCAGTGAAGCGTCGCTGACACATCACATGATGGTTACGACACATCACATGACGGTAACGACACGTCACATGACGGTTACGACACGACCTGATGTCATTCATGCTACATACATTCATACTGTATAGATGTACTTCTTGAACGATCGTGAAGTACGTTTCAAACCAAATGTAGTACATACTCAGACAGTACGTGATTTCAGATGCACACTGTGTCCTTAAATCGGCTCAAAATATCAAACGAGTTAGATTTCCTCCAACAGGATGCAGTAATAGTCTAAAGCTAAAAAATCAAAGTCTGTGCCCGTCATACGCTTCACGACTTCCTGTGACGTGTGCCGGCTGTGACTGTTCAAACTCTGCAGGTCTTCTCTGAGTTTGCAGCCTTCTGTCTTGTCTGTGTCACAATCTGTTGAATCTGTTCTCTGTAGGCATCAGCAGCGAGACCATCCTGAAACCTTCCAGCATCTGTGAGGAGGAGCTGCTGGACCTGATCACCAAACTCAACACGGATCACAGGGTCGATGGGCTGCTGGTGCAGCTGCCACTTCCTGGTGCGTTTTTAGTGTGCCTTTTTTCCATCTAGTAATTTTATTTTACTTCAGCTTAATTTCAATTAACAGAAATGGTTTTAATGCTTTTAGTTAGAGCTACACGTTTCTGGATAAATTGAGAATCACAATTTTTTTGGTTTAAAATGGAGATCACGATTATCCTACGATTCTGAACAGATGACTAAACAATAACGTCATTTACTACAGATTCTGATAAAATGTTATTATTTGAATAATTACATTTGAAAGATTCAGTGACTCACCCAGAAAGACTTCACTTGAATCAGCGTTTCTGAATGAATCTCCTGAGTGAATGATTCAATGACTCACTTTTTAACAGTCACTTGTCTCCACCTACTGGTGTAACGATGTAATTGATAGTCTTTTTTTGAAGCATCAAGTTTCTTTCAAAAGGTGATTTCCTCTATTTTGATCACTATTGTAGAGTTTATATGTGAACTATAAACTTTCATCCCAGAACTTCTATAATAAATGTATTCATTGTAAGACAGAAATAATGATAATGTGTGGTTCTAAAAAGAACATAAACACTTTATCCGGACTAGGATGTTTCCAGATAAATTGTGGAAATGACTAATTCTTTTAAATTTCCCTCTCATACTCAGATCACATCGATGAGCGACGGGTGTGTAATGCCGTCTGCCCGGGGAAAGATGTCGACGGTTTCCATGTGGTCAACGTTGGTCGCATGTGTCTGGATCAGTCCACCATGTTGCCTGCCACTCCCTGGGGCGTTTGGGAGATTATTAAACGGACCGGTGAGAAAACCATTATGGATCCACAGCAGCTCTTAGACATTGAATTATTAGTTGGGGTAAAATTTAAGGCTTGTTGACAGAAGCTATCAGCTATCACAGGGGGAAAATGAGATGGTGAGACATTTGAAATTGAATGCATTATCGAGAGAGAGAGAGAGAGAGATTGTGCATCTGAAACGGGTTTCTCTCAGAAATCTCTTACTGCACCTTTAATATAGAGCGGTGATTAAACTGACCGGAACTACCTGCGAATAAACTGTTAGAATCAAGTATTCAGACAGAACATGTATTGATGTCAGTTGTTATTGGCTGTAGATTCTGATGTCCTCTGACTCTTGTTTGTCGCAGGCATACAGACGCTGGGTAAGAATGTGCTGGTGGCCGGCCGCTCCAAGAACGTGGGGATGCCCATCGCAATGCTGCTGCACACAGACGGGAGACACGAGCGGCCGGGAGGTCAGTCTGAGGATCGTCACATGTGCAGTTCCTTAATCATAATCATCTTTAATCATTTAATCACATCAAGGCAAACAGTATAACTGTCTCTTTTGTTTCAGGCGACGCCACAGTGACCATCTCCCACCGTTACACTCCCAGAGAACAGCTCCGTCAGCACACGAAGATCGCAGACATCATTGTCGCCGCTGCAGGTTCACATTTCAATTAGCGAATCGGACTGATCTTAATGCGTGTTCAGGGTCACGTTCACAGAGACTGACGAACATTAACTCTCTTCAGGTATCCCTAACCTCATCACTGCTGACATGATAAAGGAGGGCGCAGCTGTTATAGATGTCGGGATCAACAGAATATTGGACCCCTTGACTGGGAAAAACAGACTGGTTGGTGACGTGGACTTTGAAGGTAAGAAGGAAGTGCTGTGATTTCTGTGAAATGGATGACATTCTCAGTTAATATAATCCTTGTGCTTGCAAGGCAACAGTAGTGATTGTAAACGGATGTCTTGAGTGTCCATTTTGGTTTTTATTTCCACGTTCATCTGTCTTTAGTGTGTGATGTTGCTGTTTGAGTTCTTCTCTACATCAGTGTCAGTGTTTCTGAACTCCATCTTGAGTTTCTTCACAGTATTCCTCATTTAAATAATGAATGCGCAGAATAAAGGGGCGGGGCCTGGTTGAGTTAGTCAGTAGTGTGTTGAAACTGGTGGTTATGATAAGGGGCGGGACATTTCCCTAATGACCAGTCACAATACACTGCTCCAACCGACCAATCAGAGCACACTGTGCTTTTCAGAAGGCGGGGCTTCATAGAGACAGGAACTAAACAGAGCGTTACTGACAGACTGGGAAGAGAGGAGCTGCAGCAATGGAGAATATGAGGAGAATAATCAACATTCAAGCAGGAAAACCTGGGGCCTGTTTCATAAAACAAGTTTACCAAATAATCCAGGTTTATTTCAGTAAGTCTGGTTTATTGTCAGTTGATTTGGTTCAAAATAATCAGACTAACTGAAATGAGCCTAGCTTATTTGGTAAACTTGTTTTATGAAACGGGCCTCTGTTCTAGTAGAGCCCAAAAACAACATCAAGACAGCTAAAGGGCAGCACAGGTCCTCTTTAAGGAATGTTAAGAGTATTGCTTAAATCTCCTGTTGACTTGCATTGATTACAATGATGTCATTTAAATACTTGCATACTGAATTATGCAATTATATATCTATATAGCAATATAACCACCTTTTACCATGCAAAAACAGTGTTTTTCGGTGTGTTGATTCTTGTGCGCATCATTACATCATGACAATGAAGCGCTGCATCGGAACCTAAACTAAAAGAGAAAGCAAGGCAGCAAAAGCTTTAGTTTATTTAACTGAAGCATTCATCATCTAAAATACTGTAACTTACAAATACAAAGTTTAGTACATCAGTTCTTCGTCTAAATGTATTTGAATCAAGGCACGAGTTATTGGGACAAAGAAGAGGGTGCTTTAGTTCTGATAGCATCATTTCTGTTGTTGAATGCCGTGAGACGCACTCCTGTTAGTCGAAGTGTAATGTGCATCAGGAGGTTTTTGACGTGATGAATGTCTCCTCAGGTGTTAGGAAGAAGGCCAGCTTCATTACTCCCGTCCCAGGCGGTGTTGGACCGATGACTGTAGCTATGCTGATGAAAAACACCATCAAGGCAGCAAAAAACGTCATTTTAACGCCGCCTCAGCGCGTGCGGATGGTGGCGTCCTCATAACAGCCTCTTCTCGCTGGCTTCACATTCCACACTCCGGCTTCAGTTCAGGATCTCCGGGTGGAAAGGCAGTTTCTTTAAATGATATTTTTGCATCCTTTAGTCTAGTTTATATATATAAAATATATATTCAAGGGTTTGAGACAATGAATGTGCTTTTTCATTCAGATATTTTAAACAAAATATACACTAAATGTATCAGTTACTTTGCCAGGCATTAGACACAGGTTTCACTTTGTTTTTTCTCTGTTACAGTTTTGCTTTTTCAGCATTTTGTATGTTTAAATATTAAAATAGGATGTTTTGAAGCATATTTATTAATAAGAAACACATCAGAAATGTTCCAGCACAGCCTCAGTCCGTGTGAACACAGTGTTGTTCCTGATATGAATGAGTCACATGACCAATACTGGTCAATAGTTGTGAGTCAGCATGCAAGATAACTGACCAAATGACCTTTGCAATGACCGTTTGTTCATCTGGGGAGTATCTGTGACTGAACTGACCCATCACTTCTTTTATTATATTTATTTATCTGGAGTTTGGGGAGAGTGATGATGATGATGATGATGATGATGATGAGGAAATGCAGAACATATTTACTCTTAGAGAATGAGAGAAAATTCGACTGAAGTTAGATGAGAAATCTTGCCAGTTTGGTGCTTTTTTTCAGCTCTATGTTCCTGACATGATCAAGGAAATCATAATTGTTTTGCATACTAACATGTAATGCTTTGAAACATGACATTAAAAGCATCAATTTAAACTGATTGTTTCATTTGAATCCTCTTAGTCTGTTTATATTGTACATGTTTTATTAAAAATGTAGGCATTAGTACAGTTGGATTTTTATTTCTGTATTATGAATATGGAGTTTATTGATAATATTAATGTAGTTCATGGCACAATAGTTCAGTTCCTATGAAAAGCATGAATTGATGAAAGGTCTACATTGAATGCAGTATAAGTGTGTCTCTCAAATGCATAAAAGTACATTTAAAGCAAATTATTGAATATAATATATTATATAGTTTATTTAATATCCTTATTATTACACTTATTTACATTGGTGGCCAAAAGTGATGCCCTGAGAGTTCAATTAAATCATCGAAATATGAGGAAAACATTTTAAAATGGGGGAATGGCGTTGTTACAAATAAAATAATCGACTCCGGGCACAACTACACAATGCTTACAAAATCTTTCACACTTCTTCAATATTGAATAAAGGCTGAAGGTGTCCATTTTCCTTGGCCGAACATCACTTTTGGCCACTTCTGTATGTATTTATTTATTTATTTATTTACGCATATTGAACTATTTTATTTATTTCGACTGGAACTTTTATTTTGAAAAGATCACGAAACCGGAAATCCGGCATTGTGTTGTTGTGACTGCAGGACGCGCTAGTGCTGCTCAGATCTTATTAGAAATCAGAGAGAAAAGAAACTCTGGACTGAAGGACGAGTGAGTATTAATGAGTATTAATATTTATTATTCACTGTCAGTCAGATGAAGCACGTGATGCTGACGTCATCTGATATCAGATTAATAGAGACCGAGACGCGCTGTAATATTGTAATAGCTCAGGCCTGTTACACACACTCTTACACATACACTCATATATATATATACACACACACACACACACGCACACACTCTACAGATTATTTCTGCTCTCTTCAGACCTAGAGGAGTTTATGTCGCTGTTCTCCAGACCGACAGGTGGCAGTGCAGAAGAACTCTCCGCTAAAGTGCTTCACTGAACTCTACAGTTACCTTGTCAGATACAGATATTATAATTACTAATACATATATTACATACATACTACTAATTACATATCATTTACACAAGTAGGCTTTCTTCTAATAATTCACTAATATGAGGGGCTTCTTAGGATATTTATCTTTGCTTACTCACACTTACTTACACAAGCTAAGAAAAACAGTTCCATAAATCATAATAATGACATAAAATGTCAAAATGAGGATATACTGAGTCATAATTATGAGATGAACAATCGAAATTGTGCCATACTAAGCCGAAATTATGACTTAAAATGTCATATGTAATTATTAGACAGTCATAATTTCGATTTGTTTTATATCATAATTATGACAAAAAAGTGACTTAGTATGCTATAATTATGACTTTTTAATATCATCATTAAAAATGACCCAATCATGATTTTTTCCCTCATGGGCTTCCATACTGGTGTGATAATGTGTAACACTCACACAGCTGTCTTAAACCTCATTGTTAGTGTGTTTATATGTTGTTTTGTGTTTTAACCTGTGTTTCATAGCAATAGCCTTTTCATTTTGTACAAAGATCATGCTGCTTTGAAGCAGATGTAATGAAAGTCTTTCCTGACAGCGTCTCCGCTGGATCATCACTCATGGGAGGGAGCGATGCTGGCAGATCCGAGAGCAAATCCCGGAGCTTGTCCTCATCAGGCGTCAGGAGAGACAGTCCCGGCCGGCAGAAGAAGCACGAGCGCTCCTCCGGTGAGAGAAACTAACGGCTCCTCATCATACGATCATTGAGCACTGTGTGCATCTTATAGCTTAATGGTTCATTTACAGCGAAAACACAGAAAGATTCTGTAATTAGCCTGACCCCATGAAGGCTGACGTATGAAATAATAGTCAGGAAAATCAAACGGTATGTGTACACTCAGAATAACTCTCGACTTCTGCTCCCAAATTAGAGAAGAAGAAGATGAAAAGGAGAAGAAGCTCCAGCTCGTCGTCATCTTCAAGCTCCACTTCCACATCCAGAGAAAAAAAGGCCAAGAAGAAAAAGAAACGACGAGAAGTTAAGAAGCTGAAGCGTGAAAAGAAGAAGGAGAAAAAGGAGAAGAAGCGGCAGAAGAAGGTTGCTTTGAAAGCTGAAAGAGCGGCAGTGACGGCTTCTGTATCGTCTCCTGCTTCTGATGACAAACTCCAGCCGTTCCTGCCGATCTGGCAGAGCGAAGAAACGAAAGAACACGGGCCCGGTACGAGCGCACACACACCTGAACAATCCTGTGATGAACACCTGACTAATGCTGGTTAATGCATTAGCTTTAAAAACACAACTAGTCACTGTTAGCAGGGCACCGCTGGTTTTATCAAAATAAAGGTTTTAAATATCTTAAATTGTGTAAGAAAAGTCTTGATTATCATTTTACGAGGTCTTATATTTGGGGACTGAAACCCAGAAATTGTGATGATTAAACTTCAAAAACTGAGGATTTATTGAAATAAAGTAAATCACGTTCTCTCATATACCTCCGTATGATGGAGTTAATGAACTCAGAGGGGTAACCGCTGTATTTCTGCTGCTCCATGAGCGCCATCTACTGTCAGAGGTTGAAACTGCATTTTCATTCAGCGTGTCTTTTTGACCAATATTTCTGAGTCAATATTGACTCACATTTTTAATATAAATATAATGATTTATACTTTTGAATCCTCCCTTTTCTTTAATAAATGGCTGGAATGTGAGGATTATAATTTTATAAAACTTGTTTTTTGTGAAAACCTGTATTATTTGAACTATAAAGTTGTTTAATTCATGTTTTTTACAGTCAGTTTACTATTAATTGTTTCCATAGACATGGCACTAATCCTCAGATATGGTATTATTAATTTTATTTGCGCAGGTCTTAATAAAAAGCCATAAACTTGACTTTAAGAGCGCTGCAGATGCTCTGTTAGTTCATGTTAGCTCTGGTCCATCAGATTAACTGATAAAACTCATTTTATTGCATTAGTAAATGTTGAGATTAACATGAACTAAGATTAATAAATGCTTAACGTGTACTTTTCATTATCAGTTCATATTAACTAGCGTAGTTAACAAACAGAGTCTCATAGTAAATAATATCTTCCTGTGACTGCAGTCATGACTGACGAACAGAAGGCCAGTTTTTGCACCAAGAGGCCGATGACGAAGGAAGAATACGAGGCGAGGCAGAGCGTCATCCGCCGTGTCCTCGACCCCGAGACGGGCCGCACCAGGTGCGTTACAGACCTGTAGTTTATGTCAGCCGCTTCATCCAGACACTGACACCTGAACATGATCTTTACAGGCTCATAAGAGGCGATGGGGAAGTTCTAGAAGAAATCGTCACCAAGGAGCGACACAAAGACATCAACAAGGTGAGCCACTCTGTTCATGTTTGATGAACATATGTGCGTTAGTGAGACATTGTCATTGTCATGATGTGTTCACACAGAGAGCCACTCAGAGCGATGGTGACGCCTTCCAGAAGAGACTGGGGATCAGCAGGTAACGGAGTGGTTCAGTTAAGTCCTTCCCGATCCGAAGCCTTCTGCATTTCTACAGGAGCTCCTGTATTCCTCTCTCTCGACTACATGTCATAGAAATGCGGTGTGCGAATGACATTTTGCTCTCAGACTTTCATTTTTCAGGTTATCTCAGACTAAATAGGAGTTGAATTGTTGAGTTGACGAATGAGGTTAATTCAGTCTATTTAATTTAACACGTTTTACATATTTGACGTTCTTCACATCAGGAAGAGACTGTCTCTCAATTATCTGTAAACTTTCTTAATGGCTTATTTATTTGTAAATAACGTCATTTTCTGTCTGATTGTATCTTTGTGGTATGATGACACCAGAGGACTGTGCCTCAATAAAATATCTTTGTGCATGTTGGGTTTCTTTCTTTCAAATATGAGCTGGTGGCTTCAACTGATTCACTACATATCAAAATGAGTGTAAAGGGGCTGGTCATATAATTAGAATATCATCAAAAAGTTGATTTATTTCACTAATTCCATTCAAAAAGTGAAACTTGTATATTATATTCATTCATTACACATTTGATGATTATAACTGACAACTAAGGAAAATCCCAAATTCAGTATCTCAGAAAATTAGAATATTGTGAAAAGGTTCAATATTGAAGACACCTGGTGCCACACTCTAATCAGCTAATTAACTCAAAAGGCCTTTAAATGGTCTCTCGGTGTAGTTCTGTAGGCTACACAATCATGGGGAAGATTGCTGACTTGACAGTTGTCCAAAAGACGACCATTGACACCTTGCACAAGGAGGGCAAGACACAAAAGGTCATTGCAAAAGAGGCTGGCTGTTCACAGAGCTCTGTGTCCAAGCACATTAATAGAGAGGCGAAGGGAAGGAAAAGACGTGGTAGAAAAAAAGTGTACAAGCAATAGGGATAACCGCACCCTGGAGAGGACTGTGAAACAAAACCCATTCAAAAATGTGGGGGAGATTCACAAAGAGTGGACTGCAGCTGGAGTCAGTACTTCAAGAACCACCACGCACAGACGTATGCAAGACATGGGTTTCAGCTGTCGCGTTTCAGCTTGTGTCAAAACACTCTTGAACAACAGACAGCATCAGAAGCGTCTCGCCTGGACTAAAGACAAAAAGGACTGGACTGCTGCTGAGTGGTCCAAAGTTATGTTCTCTGATGAAAGTAAATTTTGCATTTCCTTTGGAAATCAGGGTCCCAGAGTCTGGAGGAAGAGAGGAGAGGCACACAATCCACGTTGCTTGAGGTCCAGTGTAAAGTTTCCACAGTCAGTGATGGTTTGGAGTGCCATGTCATCTGCTGGTGTTGGTCCACTGTGTTTTCTGAGGTCCAATGTCAATACAGCCGTACACCAGGAAGTTTTAGAGCACTTCATGCTTCCTGCTGCTGACCAACTTTATGCAGATGAAGATTTCATTTTCCAACAGGACTTGGCACCTGCACACAGTGCCAAAGCTACCAGTACCTGGTTTAAGGACCATGGTGTCCCTGTTCTTAATTGACCAGCAAACTCGCCTGACCTTAAGCCCATAGAAAATCTATGGTGTATTGTGAAGAGGAAGATGCGATATGCCAGAGCCAACAATGCAGAAAAGCTGAAGCCCAACCTGGGCTCTCATAACACCTGAGCAGTGCCACAGACTGATCGACTCCAGTAATTCAGGCAAAAGGAGCCCCAACTAAGCATTGAGTGCTGTACAAGCTCATACTTTTCATGTTCATACTTTTCAGTTGGCCAAGATTTCTAAAAGTCCTTTCTTTGTATTGGTCTTAAGTAATATTCTAATTTTCTGAGATACTGAATTTGGGATTTTCTTTAGTTGTCAGTTATAATCATCAAAATTAAAAGAAATGAACATTTGAAATATATCAGTCTGTGTGTAATGAATGAATATAATATACAAGTTTCACTTTTTGAATGGAATTAGTGAAATAAATCAACTTTTTGATGATATTATAATTATATGACCAGCACCTGTATGTATAGGCACAAGTGCGTTATCTTGACCTGTTGACCCTGTGAGCAGAGTATCAGTCGGACATGCACACTTCTTAGGGTGTGTCTGTAATGGTTATGGAGTGTTTTACTGTAGATGACCTCACAAAATATACTACTGAATGTTTGAAATAATGCAGGAGGTATGAAACATAAAATGTCTAAGATTATTAACTGAAACTGATTCAAATATAATACATTTTACAATATAAGCCTCTTTGTTACATTAAAATTCAAGGTCTTGTACACTATGAATCATCTTGATCGAAGGAACAGCATAAATGCTTGGAAATAACCCTTCAATATGCAAAAGTCTTTGTTATTTCTCTGAATAAGTTCTCATTTATTTTTTATTTTCTGACATCTTATCGTTGAGCAACATCCACTTGAGAAGTTCAGACTGAAAGTTGAAGGGCAGATTCTATAATAATGAATTAAGTGTTATTGTTAAATTAAATGTTAATTGAAATAATGTTTAAGTAATTATCTTTTTGATTTGATCATAAATAAGAAACAGTATTATCTGACACATAACCACAGTGAATCTGATTGTGTAACCAGTAGGTGGCAGTGTGACCTCAGACTGAATCATCCTCAAATAAGAGAAGAAGTGATGTGTGTACAGCACAGTGCTGTATGTTTAGTGTCGGGGGTTATTGATTGTGCTCTCATGTGAAGCATGCTGTCAGTGGGTCAGCGGCTCTGGAAGCTCAGGGGACCTCTGACCTCTCTGACCTCTGGACACACACCCTGGACAGTCACAGGATGGCCGCTTGTTTTGGCTGCTGGTAAGAAACACCAGATTGACCTGCCGCTCGTGCATGAGGAAGAGCTCGAGGAGCAGTTTGTTCGGGGATCTGGACCTGGAGGACAAGCCACCAACAAAACCAGCAACTGCGTCGTGCTGAAACACATTCCCACCGGGATCGTCGTGAAGGTGCGTCATCATCGTCTTAAAGGGACAGTACACACTAAAATAACAACATTCTGTCATCAAAGGGTTAAAATAATGTCATTAGTTACTCACACTCGTGTCGTTCCACACCCGTAAGACCTTCGTTCATCTTCGGAACACAAATTAAGATATTTTTTGATAAAATCCGATGGCTCAGTGAGGCCTGCATAGCCAGCAATGACATTTCCTCTGTCAAGATCCATTAATGTACTAAACACATATTTAAATCAGTTCATGTGAGTACAGTGGTTCAATATTAATATTATAAAGCCATGAGAATATTTTTGGTGCGCCAAAAAACAAAATAACAACTTATTTAGTGATGGTCGATTTCAAAACACTGCTTCAGGAAGCTTCGGAGCAAAAATGAATCAGCGTATTGAATCTTCTGTTCGGAGCGCCAAAGTCACGTGATTTCAGCTGTTGGCAGTTTGACACGCGATCTGAATCATGTTTCAATACGCTGAATCATAACGCTCTGAAGCTTCCTGAATCAGTGTTTTGAAATCGGCCATCACTATATAAGTCGTTATTTTGTTTTTTTTGGTGCTCCAAAAATATTCTTGTCTATTTAGAATACTAATATTATTATTATTATTCAACAAAAATATGTTAATTTGTGTTCTGAAGATGAACGAAGGTCTTACGGGTGTGGAACGGCATGAGCGAGAGTAATAAATAACATTATTTTAATTTTTGGGTGAACTAACCCTTTAATCACTCACCCTCATGTCGCTCCACACCTTCAGAACACAACTTAAGATATTGTTGATGAAATCTGAGATCTTTAATCTTCTGTAATCTGACCATTATTAAACTAATAAAGTTTCTCATTCTCAGTGTCACGAGACCAGATCTGTGGATCTGAACAGAAGACGAGCGCGAGAGATTTTACGGGAGAAACTGGACATCTTCAAGGGTGAAGAAAGTGAACTGCTGAAGATGAGAAGAGAATCCATACAGAGAAAACAGGACAAACGGAGGAAAGTGAATGAAAACATGGAGAAAAAGAGACGCTTCAAGGAGAGGCTCTGCTCAGAAGAAGAAGAGAAACACTGATATTCATTAGAGATCTGTTACACTAAACAGATCAGACCCTGAAGACTGATCTATACTGTCTTTATATTGAGTTCATCACCTCACGTCTGTTTCATCAAGAACGGTTACATTTGCTTGATTCATTGTAATCATCCAACATTATCCTCATCGTAAGTGCTGTTTTAATGATGTGTGAGCCGACATTATTAAATATGTCTAAAAGCAAATAAAAACAGGCCTTGAGAGTGATATCACTTCACTGTGATGATACAAGACAATATATGTGGGCAGAAATATATGATATAATTAAGTATTATCACACTTTTATTTTATTATTTATTATTGGGATCACTGGCACACCCCTGTCCTGGTTTACATCGTATCTCTCTGGTCACACTCAGTTTGTCCAATTAAAGCATTTCAGATCGAGATCATCTACAGTCACTACTGGTGTTCCTCAGGGTTCTGTTTTGGGCCCACTTTTATTCATTATCTATCTACTCCCACTTGGTCACATTCTCAGGAAATATGGTATTCACTTGCACTGCTACGCCGATGACACCCAGCTCTACCTGTCTTCCAAACCCTCGGACTCTTTTCCACCACCTTCTTTGTCCCGTTGTTTAGCTGAAATTAAAGACTGGCTCTCAGCTAACTTCCTTAAGCTTAATAGTAATAAAAGCCTAACCCTGTAGGGACAAAATCCACTGTATTTCTGTGGAAATCGATCAACATCCCATTTATCCCTCCTCACAGGTTAAGAGTTTGGGTGTTATTCTGGATAGCACACTTTCATTTGAAGCCCATATTAATAATATTACACGTACTGCATACTTTCATCTACGTAATATTAATCGCCTTCGTCTCTCCCTTTCAATGAACAATACTGCAGTTTTCATTCATGCACTGGTCACTTCACGTATTGATTACTGCAATGCTCTTCTTACTGGTCTTCCTTCCAGACTTCTCTATAAACTTCAGTTGGTTCAGAACTCTGCGGCTCGTGTTCTTACTGGAACCCCTTCTGCCATGCACATCTCACCAGCTCTCCAGCGACTTCACTGGCTACCAGTGAAATATCGAATTGACTTTAAAATCCTGACTTTAAAAGTCTCGCTCCTCCGTATCTTACTGATTTTCTTCATATTTACACCCCTTCGTGCACTTTACTGATACTGATGTGTTTGACTGGTAAATACTCTTATTATTCATAGTAATCGTTATACTATCTGAATTTATTGATTGAGTGCAAGAATTTGACATGAATGGAACATATGGCTGGAACATAAATGCCCCTGTGAAGGTAAAAACAAAATCAATTTAATGTGGCAAATATTGACCATTACTGAAAAAGTTATTTTCTGTCACTGCTGTTGACTGACCATATGAAAACTGACACCAAAGTCATATAGATTCAAAATACTATTCTTCCAAAAGGTATTACTTCCAAAACGTATTTTGAACAGATTTGTAATTAATTTAAAAGTAAACAATGTAACTTTATTTATTCAAAATTGACCAAATTTAAATAATGAGTCCTTACATCATCAACCCTTCTTCCAGAACGAGTTTTTGTCTCACCCTGATTCACTATGGGAAGACTATAGCGTTTATATTTTAGACCTGACGGGATGGTTTTCCAGGGAAGTTGTGTCATTCGTCACTCGCCCGTGTGTGTCTCGTCATGTCTGTAATAGAGACTTTGACGCGTGTCTGCTGTGGGATTGGCTCAGGTTAGTGTCAACGAGCGAGAAAGATTGACATGGAGCCGCTAAATCTCCAACCTCTGGGGAATCTCAGCCGGGAGAAAAGAGAACGCGACAGAGCTCGTAATAAAACAAGAATCAACATTAGGAGAACTGAGGGATTTGAAATGTAAAAGTGATGCAGAGATGATGGAGTTTTTATCACTCGACAGGTGAGGTGTTTTATTGAACACATGTAAAATATTATCTATTGTGAAGAATAATATTCATATACACAGTTACGCAGACTGAAGCACAACCAAAACAATGTTCTTCTGCAAAGTGCAGTTTTGTTTTTAACCACTAGAGGGCTAGAAGTTACACACTGTACCTTTAAATCTTGTTTTCTTGTGTTGGTCATTTTAATGATTATTGGATGATGATTATTTACAAACACCCCCACAGATGTTTATTCATTAAAAAACATTGATTTCAAAGATAAATGTAAAAAGTTTAGTTTAAAAATGGCATTTTGTTGGTGATAATTATATTTACAAAGAATACTGGGAAAAGTCTACATTAATGTCCATAAAGAGTTCTGCGACTGTAGAATGAATTGAATGAATACTGAATTATTAAACCATTATATAGTTACAAGACCACATTAAATTGGAAGTCATGAGGATTACAAAGGTCTTTGGACTGCACAATTTCTAAATATTTACTGAGAAGAGACTTTTAAAGTTATAATAAGTGTCAGAAGAAGTGAGGTCTCATTTTACACGATTCTCAGGATTTATTAAACCCTGCAAGATTTACCCACAGTTTTTCATAACTTTGCAGTTCAGAGCACTGTACACTTTTCTTTGTGTCTATAAAAACTACTGGTGTGTTCTGGATTATATAAAATGTTTTATTGTTTTCATTGCAATAATGATGTTTATTAATTACCAAATTATTTGCAATTCATAAATACATGGGCAGGAGTAAATGAAAAAGTAAAATCTCTCGTGTTTTAATCTTTGTGTACATATATGTAATCATAACTGCAAACAAGAGAACGGCAGTATTTCATATCGGAAGTACGTCACGAAGCAGGGCGCTCTTTAAACCAATCACACGCCTCTTCTACGAGAGTTTGACCAATGAGCGCTGCGATTGATATTTAAAAACCAGAAGGTGTTTATCTCAGCATGCTGTGTGTGATCTGACCTGTTTGCTGTAGGAAATCTGACCCAAGATGGGAAGAGGTAAGATATTAATCTTACAGATTAGACACGATTATTTTATTATTGAATTGTCAGATTTGTAGTGACGCTTTTGCAAATATTATTCGTGTTTTCTGGATCATCTTTTGTCCTGACGTCAGTCGCAGCACACATACACATAATATTTCATGAAATGAGCTTTATTTATGCATTCATCAGGCAAAAAGTCGACCAAACGAAGAGCTGTGGAAGGCAGTGTGAAGGACAAAGATGAAGTGGCCAAAGAAAACAAACACGGAAACACACCGGTGGGAAACATATCATATATTGATGCATATATAAAGTTATATATTAATTTGATGCACAAGATGAATGTGTTTTGAACTTTGTTACTGACAGTGTTGGATGTAAATAATAAGTAATCTGTCTAATGTAATCTAATTACTTTTCCATTGAAAATGTAAATGAGGGATTATTCTTAATTTTTCTGTAATTTAATTACTTCTGATGTGATTGCATTAAATACTGTTTAATCTATAACAATTCTATATAAAACAACAGTGGATTTGGTCGAGATTTAATGTTTTAATGTAATCTCTTTGGTCAGTTCAAGAATAATTTATTCAGTAGTTAATTGTTTATTTGAAAGAATTGAATAGTGCAGTTTCATCTGCTCGTGTTCAACTGATCAAGACTGACATGGGATTTAGAAATGAATGAGTAATTGATATTTTTTAGAGTAATTAGTACAGTAATCTAATTACACTGTGGAAGACTTTTTTTTATTATTATTATTATTATTATTATTATTATTAAAGAGTAACTTGCCCAACACTGCTTACTCCCTGCTTGTCACCTTAAACAAGTTAAGAATACATATTTGATGAAATACGTGTTTGTGTGTCAGACAAGCCCAGGTCAGCTGACCATACTCAGCTGTCTGAATCCAAACAAGCCGCTCCGGAGTAACCCGCTCGCCCCTTCATTACACGACAATTCAGCGGCGGACACCAGCAGACGGAGTGAAGGTATTCGCTTATCTCGTGTTACAGAAACACGTTCATCATGTTCATCATGTCAAAGGTGTTTCACTTCCTGCGCTCTTCTTCCTCTGGCTGCTCAAAGATGCAGAAGAGCAGAACAGCCCCAAACTGATCCTGAGCGGCTCACACAACGATCCCACTGATCCTCAGAAAGATCCTGGGACAAAGAAGCTAACCAAACCTGGGCAAAGAATAAACGGTGAAAAGTCAACAGACAGGAAGTACGTCTAATAAATCTATCATCTGTGTGTGAGTTTGCTGTTTTATTAAAGTTTATTTGTGGAGACGTCCACAGCATCATCTAACCATGTGACTTTATCTTGCTTTCTTCAGATTGAAAGTCAAAGAGTCTGAACTCAACCGGAAGGTCACAGATTATTTTCCCGTCAGGAGAAGTTGCAGGAAGAGCAAAGCTGAGCTGAAGGTAAACTCTTCCAGAATTTGAAGTGTTTTTAAATGTTTCTATGAATGAAAATATCGGTTTCTAATATCTGTCACAACATTATGGATGAAAAGATCTGACATTTCATATCAACTCGAACGTTTCAATTTGGCATTTCTGGCTCTTTTGATGAGGATTGAACGGATGAATCCGTGTTCGACATGTGGAAACTACACTGTTCTGTCATATCCAGAGATGAATATGGGCTTGTTGTTTTGCGACAGTGTGAGAAGCAGCGGCACATTGACGATCTGATCCGGGACGGAGTGGAAGAGGGGCTGAAGGTGAGCCTTGATCAGTCTCTATGCTGTGACGTCAAACCTTCCCTTGGTTCAAGCATCTGCTGTTTCCTGTCAGGTGAAGAGTATTGAAGGGAAAGGAAGAGGGATTTTCGCAGGCAGACCGTTTCAGAAAGACCAGTTTGTTGTGGAGTATCATGGGGATTTGTTAGAGATTTCTGATGCCAAAGCAAGAGAGTCTCAATACGCTCAGGACCCCTCGACGGGCTGCTACATGTACTATTTCCGCTTCCACGACAAAACCTACTGGTGAGTGTTTGTGTTCGGACATCAGCGAATGGTCATGCATGTGCTTTAATGCAAGATCTGATGTGAACCATGTGATCTGTGGCCGTTATGGACTGAAGGGATGGATTATGTGTGCAAGTATGTGATTTCGGACACTGGGAATGTTAAGCTTTTTTCTTTGACTCTACTGCAGATAATTTCTCTAGCTTCCAAGTATAATTGCTTTTCTTTGTACATTTTTCTAGTGTTGATGCTACCAAAGAAAGCAACCGTCTGGGCCGACTGATCAACCACAGTAAAAATGGAAACCTTCAGACCAAACTGCATGATCTAAAGGGCACGCCTCACCTCATCTTCCTGGCCTCCAGAGACATCGAGGTGGACGAGGAGCTGCTGTATGATTACGGTGACCGCAGTAAAGAAGCCATCGCTGCTCATCCGTGGCTCAAGAACTGAAGTCATCTAGACGTACAGTGACATGTGACATGTCCGAGTTGTCCGATGGTACCATAAAATGAATTGTGTTGTCTTATGAACGTTAGTTTTTAAATGAATACACCTTGAGTTAAGGTTGAATGATGTGAAACTAATTGTCTAACCACTTGATGGTTGGGGAAAGTTCACTCAAATCAAATTTACTCACTCATGTTGCTCCAAACTTTTAGGACTTGCTTTTCTTCAGAAGAACACAAACTATTTTGAAGAATGTTTTAGCTGTTTCTGTCCGGTCAGTGAAGTCAGACAGGAACGATCAATCGTGTGTTTTGCACAGGAAAGATGGGTGTATGTTTGGACTGACATGAGGGCGAGTAAAGGACAAAACAATGTTTTTGGTGAACTATTAGTTTTAATGAGTGATGTATAAGAATATCAATCTGACTTTAATGATAAGAGAAACGGGTATAGTTACTGTACATTTTGTATAGACAAAATTGTTTGTGAAGCAATTATACCACATTTTTTGGTTTTGACTCCTTTGTCTTTAACTATATTGATGTTTTATAAGGATTTGCAGCATTACAGAAACACAAAATAAACCATTTATTTAGAAATTAATAGTGCAAAAATGTTCAACTGCAAATACACTTTATATAATGATTGTCATTTTAGCAGTTCATTTTAACCATAAATCCATTCCATTTATTATTGAAATAAAGCATACCACAATCCACAGCAAACGAACTTCAGCAAAGATAAAGACATTGAGGATTTTCGTTGTGACTTCTAGTATAAAGCAAAAACCTGTTAGACGCCCTGTAAACACACATGAATTATACTGATTATTAAATAATTCAGAGTAATTAAACTTTCTGTGACCAAAGATTTTTATTGCATTTCAAACGTAAAAAAAAACCCACTTCAGATATAAGAAACATCCAATAGGGAAAAGGAAAGCGACAGATGCACCAGTCAGATTTATGAAAAAAAAAAAAAATACTGTAAAAATCTTTATATATCAATCCTTCACATGCCAAAAAAGAAGTAATTTCTGGACCTTATAAAAACAAAAGCTGGATAATAAATGTATTTAATTAAGTGGCACATCATATTTGATTTTCTCGTGTATTTCAACAGGTTATACATGTTTATTTCACTGTCAGATCAAAGAAGGAAAATTAGTCATTTGATTTGTGTAAGACACTCTTCTTTTTAGTTTACATTTAATAATTTAAATCATTTAATATTATGCATGTTGCTATATTAAATCCAGGGGCCAGTTGTTCAAAAGTAATCTGATCTGATTTCAGCTGTCGGATCAAATCTTAAAAATGTGTTCAAAAGAAAATCAAACCAGATTAGATCACAAAATCCAATCTTGGTTTAGATCTGGATCAAATAATCAGTTTGTGTTGTGCAAAACTGTAGAAATATTAGGATACCTTTGATCCAAAAGGAGTGGATTTCAGGAACAAAAATGTAATAAAACTGGTCAAAAAATTAAAAATTTATCATGTAATATACACACACACGTTTTTATTTTGATATTGATTAGTTTAACTGTTAATGAATTAGAAGCAGACATTAAGCTTCTTATTTAGCATTTTGGTAACCTACTGTAAAGTAAAAAAAGATTTGTGCCATAAAAAAACCCAAACAGCTGTAAATATCAAAAATATATTTAATGTGAAGAGTTTTAATCTGTTTGTAAACTACATTGGCACAATCATAAGAGATGAACCTGTCAAGTGGTTACTGACAGTGTTGGATGTAAAAGTAAAAAAAGGGTAATCCAGATCAGGGTGATCCAATCCAATCCTGCTTTGAAAAACCAGCACAAAAGCAAGATTACCTGATCCTGGATAGAAAAACATTCCAAATCCAGATTAAACTTTTTGAACGACTGGCCCCTGATAACGCAGTAATCCATGTAAAAATGTAATTAAGAACAGCATTTGTTAATATCTATAATTGTGAACTAAGTTCATGCTGCAAGACGATTAAAAAAAACATTTCTACATTCATTTGGCCTCCAATTTACCACTTCATACACCTTAAATAGATTTATTAAACATTGGTACCTGGTACAGGTGCTTCAAAACAACAAATCCAAAGTATTTTACTTGAAGAACCTCATGATGTTGACTCTTAAAATCCCTAGTTTATTAAAATTAGGACTAGAAAGTGATATACAAAGTCAGTATGGACAGTTTCTGTCCAAAAGCGCGTCGACAGATACTGAAGATGTTTTCTGATTCAGTACGATCTTCAACAAAGTCTTAAGATAATACGTATAGTATTTAGTGCTGTCACCAAAATCAGTCCCAAACTGTGTCTTTGTGCTATTTTTGACATGACTAAATTAAAACTGATTCTAGTGATGTCATACCGTATTACAGTGAAAATACTGCGCTAATGGAAGATGAAAGATAAAACTGTAAGTGTATATTAGCTGCATTTGTGCTTTTGACATCATCTCATTCATGTTTCACACTCTATAATGTACTAATTGAGAACTTACAAACACCAAGTTAAAAACGTCCTCATTTAAAAACAAGGAAAGGAGTCAGGCACAGGACTTCTGGGTCAGTCCAGTTAAAAAAAGGCACTTGTCTCTGTTGGAGAGGGCTGAGCTTTCACAGGTGTTTGGTTTGTTGTTTCAATCCTGGTAAAGTTTTGCAGATTGACTATTTTTGTCGAAATGAGAACCTGAAAAAGAGAGAAACAGTTTGTCAACAAGATGAGCCAACAAATATAGCAAAGACCCACACTAGATCAAAAACCGCATTATTCTTCAGACCAAGACGTTCATAGAAAATCAGCTTCAAGAGAAGAGAAATTTTTCCACGGTCCGTTTTGCTTGTATTTATCAAATGGCCTGAATCTATACGTACTCTACTCACTGAAAACATGACTTACGGAAGTAAATATTATTGTCATTTGGACATAAAGGGTTTTCTCTCCATCTTGAGTTTTTCTTTAACAATCATTTGTCAAAGTCATAACTCAAGATAGAAGGACAAACTCCAGCGGGCAGAACTCCAAACCTGCTCCACCGTCCCACCGCTGGTAAAGCAGTCACATGAGGCTTCAATAAATGAAAAAAGGTCAAGAAATTCGGCAAGACATGGCGGGTTTACAGGTACACACCTGCCCTGCAATACTGGCTTATGTATTTTAAACCACTTACACTAGTGGTCAAAAGTTTGGATTAATTGAGATTATTTTTTTAATTTGTAAGAAAGAAAATCACCATATCAGAATGATTTCTGAAGGATCATGTGACAATGAAGACTGGAGTAATGATGCTGAAAATGCAGCTTTGATCACAGGAATAAATTACACTTTACTATATATTCACATAGAAAACTTATTATAAATGGTCATAATGTTACTGAATTAAGATTTGTTCATGTTTTTGAAAGAGTCTCTTCTGCTCATCGAGGCTGCATTTATTTAATCAGAAATAATTACAAAATGTGTGTATCTGATATCTTGATGTAAAGCTAATTGGCTCAATTAAATCAGACTTTTTCATTTAGCCCCATAAATGTCTTGTCCAAAATGTAATCTAAATATGATGTAGTTTCAAATCAACATCATAGTTGAATATCTGAACTGAAATGTAGTTGATTAAGATTAAAACAGTCTATCATGTCAACTATCTTTGGTAACACTTTATTTCGACATTCTACTGACTATAAGTAACTTTGCAACTGCATGTGAATTTATTCTACTAACCGAACCCTGAACTAGCAGTCCAATACTCTAATGAGAGTTCGTTTACATGTAATTGCAAATAAATTTGAGTTAGTTGACATTGTAGTTACTTTAAAGTTAGCAGAATGTCAAAAGTGGTCTATCAAAATAAAGAGTAACCCTATTTTTTTATTCCTAAGACCTACTTTTGGGTGAATAAACTTGTTAAGTATAGAACAGCAGAAAGCTGAAGAGACTGTCAGACACTCACAGTTTCTGAATGGTGCTCTTCTCTCTGTTCTCCTCGATCACGCTGGAGGGTGCGGGCTCTGACTGAGGAAGCGTGTCCAGCTTTACTTCCACCATCCTCTGCTCTGACCCGAGGACCCCACTGCAACACATCAGATTTGACCTCATGTGAATCCTAACCTAACCTCTTCTTCTGCAAATAATTTATATTTTGAAGAACATTGGACCTTACTTTTATTTTCATATCTAAAACAACAACAAAACTCTTTCTTTTGCTCTGCGACCCTGAAAATGTGCATCGATCCACTCTTTACCTCTTGTAGAGCTGCAGCTCCTCTTGGGCCACCATAAGCTGGGCTTTGAGTTTGTTTCTCTCCTGCAGAACCTCCTTTAACTCCTGCATGGTGAATCGTGGTCTGTTTGGGTCTTTTAAGTCCACAACTAGTTTGTTTGGCCCAATACTTTGCTATAGTACAAGGTAAGAAAAAGAAAAATATGCATGGATGTTCACAATAAGACAAGTAACATGTATTTCACCCAAAAATAAAAAATCTGTCATCATTTACTCTCCCTCAAGTTGTTCCAAACCTGTATGAGTTTCTTCTTTCTGCTGAACACAAAGGAAGATATTTGGAAGAATGTCAGTAACGAAACAGTTGATGGACTCCACTGACTCCTTGGTCTCCATCAACTGTTTGGTTACCAATATTTCCTCAAAATATTTGTGCTGGCTACTGTATACAGGCCACCAGGACACCATACAGACTTTATCAAAGAATTTGCTGATTTTCTATCAGAGTTAGTACTGGCTGCGGATAAAGTCCTTGTTGTTGGTGATTTTAATATCCATGTAGATAATAAAAGAGACTCATTAGGATTGGCATTTACAGACATTTTAAACTCTATTGGTGTTAGACATCAATTCAGTCGCTCCTTTGCGTTTAAAAAAGATTAAGGAAATTAATCCAACACCATGGTACAATGAGCACACACCCTAAAAACTGCAGCCAGAAAAACGGAGCGCAGCTGGAAGAAAACAAAACTAGAAGTTTTTCGCTTTTCATGGAGTGAGAGAATGATTGAGTACAGAAAGGCCTTAAAAACTGCTAGATCTACTTATTTTTCAAAACTCTTAGAAGAAAATAAACACAACCCTAGGTATTTATTTGATACAGTGGCTAAATTAACAAGAAATAAAGCTTCAACTTCTGATGTTTCCAAAGAGCACAGCAGTAACAACTTTATGAACTTCTTTACTTGCAAGATTGATAATATTAGAGAAAATTATAACCATGCAACCGTCTACTACAGTCTTGTGTCAGACAGTGCATTGTAGTGTCCCTGAGGAAAAATTCAATTCATTTACTGCTTTAGGAGAGGAAGAATTGTCTAAACCTATTAAGTAGAAAAGGGAAGGTGTAGGACACACAGCGTGAGCTTTTTGAAGAATACGGAAGTGCGGTTTTGGTGGAAGCACGTGCAAGGCGATCATTTGTGTTTATAAAGCATTTACATTCACACTCGTCTGGTATCATTTAAAGCTCTTTGAAGCTGAAACTGTAATTTTGACCTTCAACCGTTTGGAGGCCAGTGAAGTCCACTAGGAGAATAATCCTGGAACGTTTTCCTCAAAAACCTTTTTTGTTTTTATTGTTTCAAAAAACAACATAATTTACCCCTTTTATTTACAAAAATATTGATCTGCAACGTGTTTTGTGTTGATGCGAGAGCTGGCATTGTTGTGTGAATAGTATACCATAGTACTGAGACTGCTCTCATTAGAGTTACTAATGATTTGCTCTTATCATCAGATCGTGGTTGTATCTCTCTATTAGTGTTACTGGATCTTAGTGCTGCTTTTGACACTATCGACTATGTTGGCATTAGTGGAATTGCATTGGTATGGTTCAAATCATACTTATCTGACCGTTATCAGTTTGTAGTAGTAATCGATGAGATGTCATATCAATCACGAGTTAAATATGGAGCACCACAAGGCTCAGTACTAGGACTGTTGCTTTTCACTCTGTACATACTAGCGTTGGGAGATATCATTAGGAAGCATGGCGTTAGTTTTCACTGTTACGCTGATGATACTCAGCTCTATATTTCTTCACCTGACGAAACTTACCAATTCACAAAATTAACAGAATGTACAGCTGACATAAAAAACTGGATGACCAGTAATTTCCTACTACTAAATTCAGGAAAAACAGAGATTCTAATTTTTGGACCAAAAATTTCTTCAGTAATAACCTAGAATATTGTCTAACTCTTGATGGCTGCTCTGTTAATTCTATTGGATGAGAACTGAGCTGGACGATGACATCACTGCTTTCTGCAAAACTGCTTTATAGATGAAATGAACTAATTTAGTAATTGATTAATTGTGAATCTGCTTTAAATAATCTGTATTATAAAAAGAGCTACAGAAATAAAGATGACTAGACTTGACCTTTTTTTGTTTTGTTTTTTTAAACAAATGGAGGGATGAGTCAATTATTTTGTGGTTATCAACATTATGCTGTTGATTGTATTTAACCCAGAATATTTCTTTAAAAGCACCCAATGTGAACAGCAGTCTTAGTCTCAAGAATTATAATGTAATATATGTAATATAATCCCTTCTGAGCCTCACATTATCAGAGCCTTCTGCGACTCTGTCCATCTCTGTCCTCATGTTGTCCAGCTCCATCCTCAGCTCCTCCATGGACAGGTTGTACTTGTTCACCATGTTCTCCAGCATCTCCAGCACTCGGACGATCTTGAACTGTAGGTCCGAGAACTCCCGGCCGCCTGTGTTGACCTTTAGCAGATCTCTGCCGATCAGGTAGGAGATGTCATACACATCCTCCACAGTCAGGTCCAACACGTCCTTGTCGAAAGCCTGCATGGGTGAGCTGTCCTCCCGACCCTCCATTCTGACCCGAGGATACAATCTCTGCTCCAAACAGCCTCACTGTCCCAACGAAATCACAAATTACCGACAACTTCCTCTTCCAAACTGGATCCTCTGCTTTCCTGCAACTTTCAGCGTTTGATTGACGTGTTAACCAGCCAATGGGGAGTCGCTCCATGAACAAGAGGTCAAGCCTGAGCCAATCAAAACAGCTCCTGACGATCCCGTGGGACAGTTCTGTGCGTAATGTAATTTGATGAGAACAGATTTATTTTGTTACAGTTTTTTCCAATTGCTAACACACAATTTTTCAAACTAGTCTGGTTTTATCAAAACACTTAACACAATTCACAAAACCACACACCCAAACTGCAAAATACCTCATATATCCTGCAAAATGAAGCACTGCAACCGAAACTACACAGAGCATTATCAAAATCAAACTTTTGCATGAAATGGCACACACTTCATTCATATTACCAGATTTTTGCCTAACCACCTACACACTGTTGGGCATAATGAAAAGCACCCCCATCTTTAGTATGCTTTGCCATAATACTAAAATATGTATCAGATTGTTCACATGCACAGAAATATTTGCAGATACACACACATGCTGTTGCAACATTTTTATTTTTTTTCCTTCACTACAGTAAACAAGTCAGTACAACATAAGCACAGCAGATATATTTACATGGGACTGAACAAAAATATTCTTACAAAAAAAGTAAACTGAAAAAGAAAATTTCTGAAAAAAAAATATATTACAGTAAAAAAAAAAAAAAAAAAAAAAAAGGCAAGAAAAATAATTAGGCAGCATCTTGCCGCACAGCCGGGTCTGGCCACAACGCCTCGTCAACATCACAGGCAATATCTTCCCTTGCCAGACATCGAGGGAAGAAGCGCCTTGAGTGCCTTATCCATCCCTGAATTGCACCCACATCAATCTCATCACATGCCTCTTCCATGGCCTGCACAAGAGGCATGCGCACAAAGGGCTGCCGGTCGTATACCTTCCACCGCCACGCCGAAAAGAATTCTTCTATGGGGTTCAGAAATGGTGAGTATGGTGGGAGGTATTGCACGAGAAATGTTGGGTGGTCAGCAAACCAGTTTTGGACTGGGGCTGCACGATGAAAGCTCACGTTGTCCCATACTACAACGTACCGGTTTCTTTGATGGTCTGCATCATTCATACGCTCTGGTGGTATGAGAATGTTGTGAAGTCTGTCCAGAAATGTGAGAATATGGTCCAAGTTTGGCATGACGGTGGAGGACGCCATGCATATTGGAGATGGCAGCGCACATTGTGATGTTCCCACCACGTTGGCCAGGAACATCTATAATGGCTCTGTGGCCAATGAGGTTTCTCCCTCTTCTTCTGGTCTTTGCTAGGCTGAACCCAGCCTCATCTATAAAGATGAACTCATGTGGGATTGCATGAGCATCCATTTCCAGTACTCCCTGAAAACAAAGAACAAAAATCACTCAATATGGTGTTATCCAGTACACTGGGAAACAATGTTGTGTGTAGTGTACTGCAGTCAATATAGTACTTACATCCACATATGCTCGTCTGAACTCTTTGTTTCTTTGAGAGTTTCTCTCAAACGGCACCTTATAAAGTTGTTTCATTCGGATTTGGTTTCGCTTGAGAATGCGAGCCAATGTGGACAGACGAACTCGTTGAATGTTGTTGAATAAGGTGTTGTCTTGGATGATGTGGCTTTGAATTTCTCGTAATCTGATTTCATTATTTTCCAAAACCAAGTTTACAATGGCAGCTTCCTGTACCCCGGTGAACATTTGGCCCCTTCCTCCACCATGGTGTCGTCTCTCAGTCCTTTAGAAAAAATAAAATAAAAATATATATAGGGCTTGGACAATGCAGCCTAAATATTTTCCCCCACAGTAGAGTACATTG